>NC_052310.1:6911482-7198982 GCF_016432855.1 Salvelinus namaycush
CCAACATGGACAGGCCCAGGACACCATTCTCAGGAGTTATTCCACAGAAGAGTAGGGTTTTCTCCCCAACTGGCGGCAGGTATCGGAATACAAAAAACGGTAACTGTAATCCATTACGTTACCATCAGAAATATTGTAGTCAGATTACATACTTTTCAAAAACTCAATAAGACCTTTCTTGACTTCATCTGGAAAAATAAGTCTCACAAACTAAAAAAATCTGTCCTTTCTAACAGAAGAGCTGAAGGCGGTCTAGAAGTGTTGGATTTTGTTGACATAAATAACACTTTCAAGATAAACTGGGTGAATTTTTTTTTGATCGATACTGATTCAATATGGTATTTCATTCCAAATAATGTATTTAATAAATTGGGAGATTACCTGCTAAATTGGCTAGGTTTCACCAACAAGCTTTAATGGCCTGGAAAATATGTTTCCTGCACAATTTTTCCCCTCATAAAGCTCTTTTGTGGAATAATTCAGACATAACTGTAAGGAATAAGTCATTGTTCTACCCCAGCTGGCATGAGAGGAATATTGACTTTGTTCTTGATATTTTCGACAACAAGGGTAATATTCTCACATATGAACAATTTATAACATTGAAAGAGTTTCCAATACCTTTCAGAGAGTTTATTTCTGTGATCAAAGCCGTTCTTAGTGGTCTAACTACACTTATGAAAAGTCATCTTAATTTTGGGAATGATCACAAAGTTTATCAGGAACTCAGATTGGAAGGCGTGGGCTTACTTGAGAGATCTGGTTGTAATAAATATATAAGACAAATTCTTCATTCACAAAACCAACTTACACCGAGAGGAAAGTTTTTCTGGAACATGCTTATTCCTGACATTGTCTGGAAAAATGCCTGGTTAAGGCCTTACAAATACTGTATACCAAACAAAGTTAAGGAAGTCCACTTGAAAATTTTACATAAGATATATCCATGTAATTCTATGATTTCCAAATTTGTGGCTATTGATGATATCTGTGTTTTCTGTGGAAAAGAAGGTGAGAATCTGTCTCACTTGTTCTTTGAATGTAAATTTGTGTCAGAATTTTGTGACTTATTTACCATTATGAACACTTGCTATATTTTTAACATAAAGTATATAATATGTTACTATTGCAATGATAACAAAACCACTGAAATGATTGTTAATGTTTTTATTCTTGTTGCCAAATACTTTATACACAAACAAAGATTCCAAAATTCTATACCAAAATTACCAATTTTTCTGATTGAATTTAATTATCTTATTAAAACATTAACCCTAGTGAATAACAACATGAATAACACCTTCATGAATCATTATAAGATCTTTTCAGAGTGAATATAATTGCACTTAAATTGTTTATTTTTTGTATTTTATTTTTATTGATATTTTTTGTATGTTTGAGCATTGCTAATACCTGTGTTTGGTTTGCTAGACATGTTTGATCTAGCAATGTAAGTTGATTTTTGTATTATGAATAAAAAATAAAAAAAATAAAAATAAATACATACTTTTCAAAAACTAGATGATTACTAAGGATGTTTGCGAGAAAAATAATCTTTGACACTTCTCTGTTTTCTCAATGACATTCAAATCAGCATAAGTTTAAGTTTGTTCTACCTGAGCAAGTCTGACCAGAAGTCAAAGACCACCACTATGATGGCACACAAAATGTGTTTAATGGATCGTGGGAAAAGAGCAGGAATAGTCTTTTGTAGGCTACAGTCCAAGCGATGTCTTCCTATGGTGCGACTGCTGTCGGCATCCAAAGATTATCCAACATGAATAAACGCTTGGAGGTAAGGATGACAGCAGTGGTATAGTCTACTGCGATACGGATATCACTTATTATTGATATCTACATAGTGCATTGAAGTGAATCACACTGACGCTCTCTCATTTAGCCATTTGCACCTTGCGGATTGTGGTTGTTGTGGATGGCGGTTCACAAATCGAAATGTGTATTTGAACCCAAAAATTGTTGAATTCAGAGGACAGACAGTGAAAAAGGCACTCGTGCAACAGCTGCATAGTGAGGATCCCAGCCTATGGAATAAAAGTGGGGCTTTTATTGCTCAATCTAATTCATGCTGATTAAAAAAAATCCATAAGCCTAATGGACACATGCTTAAACTCACACACTTTTGATAGACTTAAAGGGGCAATCTGTAGTTGCTAGATCCATTTTTGGACTTATAAATGATATTATTGTAAAGATTTAATTTCATTGTATTATTATATGTAGTAGAAAGAGATGGGTTAGATGAAGCGTACATAACCAACCCATAAAGTTTAAAACACGTAACCGGTGAACAAGGGTTGTGGATTAAATCTGTTATTCTGTGCTAATATAATGGCGGGTTTTCAGACACCATAAGTGAGGAATTTGTGAGCATTTGGTCAAGATGGTAGTAACTTCCCTGAGACAGAATGACCAAATTTGAGCTACAGCTAGTGAATGAAAGAGAGGACAGGAAATGGAGAACGAGAGGGATGGAGAGCCAGACCGGTCAGATATTTCTGTCTCTCTACTTTCTAAGTTGCCTTATTAGAACATTCTCCGAGCTTCTAAAACCCACAAAACACATTCTGAATCATCAACTAAACTTGCCAAAATGAGTTAATCTATATGGCTCTGGCTCTTCCTAAATTGAGCTGCTGTGTCTCTTTCACTTGGCTAGGTTGATAATTGTTTCCTATGTAGAGCGGCTCCAATCAATGTAGCCAAGGGAGTGATTAACAGAGCATGTCAGGTGACCTGCTGTATCAGATATATGACCTCTCACTACCTCTCTCTCTACCTCAATACCACTCTCTGCCTCTCTCTCTACCTCTGTCAGCCAGGTCACCCATGATACAAATCAGTATTTGACATCCATCCATGTCTGAGGACGTCGGAAATGATGTGGAAACCGGACACTTGGGGCAACAGTTAGAGCTGCTACCTTCAAGTAGGTTTCTGTTTTGCTAGGGCGTTGTGGACGGGGATGTTGGATGTGCATAAGCATCTGCTTTTGATTCCAAAGGTTGCAATATTGAATCCAGCGATAGAGTTGTTTTGATATTTTTGTCTTAAGCCTAACCCAAACCTTAACCATTCTGAGTTAACGCCTAAACTTAAGAATTTGGAGTTCATGCCTAAACTTAACCCTAAGCTTAAAAATTTGGGGTTAATGTCTACACTTTAACTCCCACCTGTTTTGAACTGTTTAGAAAAAATATATATACAGTACCAGTCAAATGTTGACACACCTACTCATTCAAAGGTTTTTCTTTGTTTTTACTATGTTCTACATTGTAGAATAATAGTGAAGACATCAAAACTATGAAATAACACATATGGAATCATGTCGTAACCAAAAAAGTGTTAAACAAATCAAAATATATTTTATATTTGAGATTCTTCAAGGTGGCCACCCTGCCTTGATGACAGCTTTGCAGGCTCTTGGCATTAACAGATGTGCCTTATTAAACGTTAATTTGTGGAATTTCTTTTCTTCTTAATGAGTTTGAACCAAACAGTTGTGTTGTGACAAGGTAGGGGTGGTAGACAGAAGATAGCCCAATAGTAAGAAGAGACTTGCTTGGGCCAAGAAACACGAGCAATGCACATTAGACCGGTGGAAATCTGTCCAAATTTTAGATTTTTGGTTCCAACCACCGTGTCTTTGTAAGACGAAGAGTAGTTGAACGGATCATCTCCGCATGTGTGGTTCCCACCATGAAGCATGGAGGAGGAGGTGTGATGGTGTGGGGGTGCTTTGCTGGTGACACTGATTTATTTAGAATTCAAGGCACACTTAACCAGCATGGCTACCACAGCATTGTGCAGTGATACGCCATCTCATCTGGTTTGCGCTTAGTGGGACTATCATTTTTTTTCAACAGGACAATGACCCAAAACACACCTACAGGTTGTGTAAGCTATTTGACCAAGGAGAGTGATGGAGTGCTGCGTCAGATTACCTGGCCTCCACAATCACACGACCTCAACCCAATTGAGATGGTTTGGGATGTGTTGGACCACAGAATGAAGGAAAAGCAGCCATCAAGTGCTCAGCATATGTGGGAACTCCTTCAAGACTGTTGGAAAAGCATTCCAGGTGAAGCTGGTTGAGAGAATGCCAAGAGTGTGCAAAGATGTCATCAAGGCAAAGGGTGGCTACTTTGAAGAATCTCAAATGTAAAATATATTTTGATTTGTTTCACACTTTTTTGGGGTACTACTATTATTTCATCGTTTTGTGCTAATTAGCTCATGTTTGCCAGTGATAGAGTTCAGTAATAGACCCATGTAATTCCAGTTCATATTGCAAGGGTTGTTTTGTTTGCTTAATGCGTTGTCTGTGCGTCGGTATATTGTCTATAAGTGTATCCTTGTGATTGTATTTTGTTTTCTTTTTAGACCACATAGGCCTAATAAAATACTTCAAATGGTAGGCTCACCGTCTCTCTCTCTCTCTCTCTGTGGTGACTTAAAGAAGAGTAAAGTTAAGGCCTCAACATCTTGCTCAATTTATCTGAACTAACATCTGAATATCTATCGGCGTCCATTTTGAAAGTGCTAAACAAAGGCCTACCTCGTCGCAGTTCGTTTGTTTGCTCGTGCTTATGCTTAGTTAATAATATGAGAACATACATTATGAATTTACATAAACGTAATAAAGTCAAATGAAGCCAAAACTAATGTCGGCATTCGTTATTATTTAAGGAGAATGCAGTTGTTAATCGAGTTACACAAATCCACAAGGAGTTAGTAGAAAACATTTATTTAATTAAGCAAGTCTACCACATCAGCTGTGTTTCTTAAAATGGCAGAATAAACTGTTTTGCTGCCAGACGAGGCTCCACTGATAGCCAGGTGTAGTGTTGGTAAGGATTCACTCCATGGTGCTGAAAGGAAAGCTCCCCTGTCAGGACAGCTTTATGTCGGCCCTAACAGTTTGTGGGCACCGTTTGTCACCATTCTAGTGCAATTAATGTATTGTTTAGTGTTGTGTTGTGTAGTGGCTTTGCTGGCATGCATCTAAAAAAAAAATGGTTGAGTTTGCGCCACCAATCTCCACTGATGAATTTCTGTCTAATTCTGACTTGAGACTGAGAGGTCTCTGTACCTCTCTGTACCACACCTCCAGTCCTGCTGTAAATGACCTATACTCCGCTATACCACAGAACCTCCAGTTCCTCCTCTTAACTAAACAGCTCCACTGAAGAGTTGACGCTTTAGCCACTGCACAGGAGGTTGGTGGCACCTTAATTGGGGGAGGACGGGCTCGTGGTAATGGCTAGAGCGGAATAGGTGGGATGGTATCAAATACATCAAACACAAAGCTTGATGCCATTCCATTTGCTCCGTTCCGGCCATTGTTATGAGCCATCCTCCCATCAGTAGCCTCCACTGAGCCTCTGTCTTGTAACATTAGTGGGAAAGATAAAGGGGATAATTTCAGTATTTTTTTAAAAAATTGAACCTTTATTTAACTAGGCAAGACAATTAAGAACAAATTCTTATTTACAATGACGGCCTACACCGGCCAAACCTGGACGACACTGGACCAATTGTGCACCGCCCTATGGGACTCCCGATCACGGCCGGTTGTGATAGAGCCCGGGATCGAACCAGGGTCTGTCGTGACCGCTGCACCACTCAGGACCCCTAAATTGTCCCCTTCCATTTTCAGCTGTCCTTGTGTCTCCTTACAGTCTTCTAAATTGATGTGAAACAACTAGACAGGTGAAATCAGGTTCCTAAAGGTTGTGGTCAGATCAGTGCGAACAAAGGAGACCACTGTAGACTATTGAGACAGACCCAGAACTCATCACTGGAACAACACTGCCCCCTGGTGGACTAGCCATGTTTTATTTTACTAGGCAAGTCAGTGAAGAACAAACTCTTATTTTCAATGACAGCCTAGGGAACAGTGGGTTAACTGCCTTGTTCAGGGGCAGAACGAGAGATAATTTTTTTTACCTTGTCAGCTCGGGGATTTGATCTTGCAACCTTTCAGTTGCTAGTCCAACACTCTAACCACTAGGCTACCTGTAACAACACAACATGCTCTTGGCATATATTACAGTTTGTATAATAATACATTTCGGCACACAGCTTCAGTTCTCCGTGGGACATAATTTATAATGACAATCTCATCCCAGTAAATCCCCTGATTAACATTTTTGTATCAGATGATCCTCATCTGCATCATAAGATGGAATAATAATTCTCAATGTATGAACACGTTCCTGCCATATGAAGGTTTCTGCATGGCAGCATACATGTATGTCAAAGCAGTGATTGGTCTGTGGATGTGGGTCAGGCAGCAGTCCCCAGTTCATACATGAAGAAAATATCATGAAGAAAGAGCCACTTTTTCACCTCGCTGCTGCTTTCCTGTCTCTCTCTCTGTCTCTCTCTCTCGCTCTCGCTCTCTCTGTCTCACTCTGTCTCTCTCTATCTATCTCTCTCTCTGTCTCACTCTGTCTCTCTCTCTCTCTCTCTATGTCTCTGTCTCTCTCTCTATGTCTCTCTCTCTCTCTCTCTGTCTCTCTCTGTCTCTCGCTCTCTCTCTCTCTCTCTCTTTCCCCCTCTCGCTCTCTCTCTGTCTCTCGCTCTGTCTCTGTCTCTCGCTCTCTCTCCTCCCTCCTTCCCGCTCCCCCTCTCGCAGAATTCCTTGATGCGGTTACAAGGACATGAGCGGCCGTGAATACTAACTACTGTACTCCTGTTCTGGCTTTTATTCTTGTCCTGTTACTGTCATCATCATGCACCCCTCAACAAAACTCCTTGTGATTCAGCTAGTCTGTATTGCCCTCCTACTGTGTGAATCCCACTCAGACAGTACAGTATATTGGAGGCATACTGTGTATAAGGACCTGTCCTTTCGTGTGGTACTGCTCACCTTTCCCAATACCAAGACCCATGCCTGTATTCGGTTGATTTATCTTCTCCCACCGCTATCTTATTTACTAAACTCAGGTAGGTATTGTATCAGAGGAGGCTGGTGGGAGGAGATGTAGGAGGATGGGCTGAGAGTGGGTGAAAACGCGCTTTGGTGATGACTTCTCCCTTCTTTATGTTATAAAATACATGTTACCAAGACAAATATGGATTCTTCATGTTCTGAGTCGTTCAGCGGGATCTTTCTCTAGCATGTTCTATTTCTTAGTGGGCGGCAGGTAGCCTAGTGGTTAGAGCGTTGGACTAGTAACCGAAAGGTTGCAAGATGGAATCCCCGAGCTGACAAGGTAAAAAAAACTGTCATTCTGCCCCTGAACAAGGCAGTTAACCCACTGTTCCTAGGCCGTCATTGAAAATAAGAATTTGTTCTTAACTGACTTGCCAAGTTTAAAAGAAATGTCATTAACATTGTATCCAAAAAGTCAGATTTCCTAACCTAATACGTTGGGTAATACACACTTCTGTTGACAGAGCGCCATGACTTTATCGCTGAAAGTTTTGAAGATTTTACATTTTGTGGTCATCGTCTTCCAAGTTGTTTCCGCTGGTCGCAAAATGAGCATGACACGAGCTGAATTAAATGTAAAAAGCTTTCAAAATAAAAACGATTGGGTGCGCCCAGCGCTTCCTTGACATTTCACAGAGATACGCTTGATTTTGTGATAAGTCTTCGAAAAATAACAGGAATTTTGCATTAATATGACTGGCGTATACTAAAATAGAAAAATACTACATGTCTAAAAATCAATATCTATCGTACCTCTATATTGGATTCGAGAAGGAAGATTATAAGGTCAATAGTGAGCCTGTCAGGTAGACTTACTGACGTTACCCTATTTTCCTGATTCTTGACCACTTTTTTACTCTGACCTCCATTGATTTAGTCACCCTAATCTTGGCCATCCTACAAGGGTTAAAACTCCAATAAGTTTTGAACGGGTTATGATAGAAACATGAGGTTTGGACTGTTGGTTTTATTACAGAAGTATCTGCACAATTATTATTTCCACAATTAGTCAAAATATACAATTTGATTGGACACCATATAGAGAGAGAGGAACCCACCTTTCAGCATTATAAGTGGTCAAATGACTCCTAAGTGGCTACGATAGAAGTAGGAAGAGAGATAGAGAACTTTTATGAGACATCTTAACAATCAATCCCCCACTTTATACCCTGCTTCCGCCCTGTGGAACAGACTGATAGCGGACGGCAGACAGCAGATAGCGATTGGTAGTTAGCACAGGGTCTGTGGTGTTAGTGGACAGTAATGGGTCTCTCTGAGAAGCGTAGGGAGCTTGTCAGGGTGGCCTAACGAAGACAAAGCCTAGGGCTGGGACTGGGTTAGGGGGGAGGAGGAGTGGGTTGAGGGGGGGCTAATGTGGTATTAATGGGGACCTCTACTGTCCTTGGCAAATCGTGAGGTTTTGGTTGGCGCACAAACACACACACAGTAGTGTACACACACTAATCACACACACACCCACCTACACAGTAGACCCGCAACAAGCCCCAAACTAAGCACTCGCCGCCATGTACGAGTTTAGTAAGAGTAGTGACAAACGGCATTTGTGACTGTACACATCCTCTCATTTGCGTAACATCATCAATGTCTGTCTGTCTGTCTCTCCACATCACATTTAATAGCACTGGTAACGGTTCCATAATGGCAAATTAATGTCAAAATGGCACAGCGTACCCCCATTGCCTTGTATCAGGGGAATGTAGCGTGCCAACAACATCGGATGCTTTTAATGCTCTGCATCCCTAATGGCCATCTGGTCAAAAGTAGTGCACTACATAGGGAATAGGCAGCTATTCGGTACACAGCTTGAGTTTCCCCTCAGGATAAAAAAGAAAGTGTTAATAGCTCAGTTGAGGACCCTGAGTGTACCGCGATCACTTTACTACCACAGACACATAACAACAATCCTCTGACAGAATCAAAAATGTGTGTTAATATGTGTTCAGCATTCCGGGTGGTCCAGCATGACGTTATTGGATGTGGATGTTGGCGTTGTGTTCAGTTCTTGTATCACAATAAAGGAGAAGTCCATTATTTAGATGCAATGACATACAATGGCATCAAGGGAAGTACTGAGCTCCCCCCCCCCCACTATCCATCTCTCTCTCCCTCCCTCCCAATTTCTCTCCCTCCCTCCCTGTAGTGATACAGTCACCCTCTGGTCCTGTGAATTGAGTTGTAAATTCCCGTCTGCCATGAAATGGCTCTAAAGAGCTCTGAGCGGGTGAGCGGAGCTATAAATTGAAGACAGTGGATCCTGGGGTAAGTAGTTGTATGCGACATGCATTACCCAACACCAGTTTAATGCACTTGGAGATGAATTGATTTAAAGCTATTTGAGAAGTTAATGTTTCAGGTATTATTCTGCTAAGTGGGTAGTAATGTCCCTGTGCTCTCCAGTGGTTAGAATGTAATGGTATTGATAGAGAGCATTGAAAAGGTATTGCAACTGATAGAGGATAATTGATTTTGGAGTCATACTATATTTCACACAGAAAAACACCTCCACTCCCAGCCTATCCTTGGCCCAGAGCAGAGGTAGAGGTAGAGTGATGGTTGTAAAGGAAAACAGAACATTAGCTTCATTGGCATCTGCCAAGAGGCTGACAGAGGAAACGCTGTCACAACGTTGTAAAGATGTACCTGAGACACCACCAGCCCTCACAGTCTGATAGCACAGCATCACTCACCCTGTGTGTGTGTGTGTGTGTGTGTGTGTGTGTGCGTGCGTGTGTGTGTGTGTGTGTGCGTGCGTGCGTGCGTGCGTGCGTGCGTGCGTGCGTGCGTGCGTGCGTGCGTGCGTGCGTGCGTGCGTGCGTGCGTGTCAGGCCATCATCATTCCCCCTGTCTTCCTCCTAGAAGTGGCCGTCACAGCCAATAACCCTGGCCTCTCTGTCACTGAGGACTGTGGGTGCCATGGGAACGAGCCAGGAGAGAACCAAGGAACTCCAACACAACACCAGTAACAAAAGTATAATTTTGAATTAGAAAATACTCAAATTCTCTTGCAATCCAATGAGGGCTATGGCAAAAACTGAGTTTTCTTCAAAAAATGCATGTTTAAATAGATAAATAATTGAACAGTGCACCAGAAGTACTTGCTACAGTGATTCCTGAAATGCAGAGCCTGTTGGGAGTATTTTTCTAATCCCAAATTATACTTTTGTTACATTGTTTGCTAGCTCAGCAGGCTAGCTAGCTCTCAGTCTCATTGACCACCAAACGTTGCCAATGCTAGCTAGCTAGCCACTTAATGTCACTTGTTTTCTCAAAATGTATGTTAGGTTATACATGTTATCCATGTTACTAATACAGCTCCCATCCATGTTACTAATACAGCTCCCATCCATGTTACTAATACAGCTCCCATCCATGTTACTAATACAGCTCCCATCCATGTTACTAATACAGCTCCCATCCATGTTACTAATACAGCTCCCATCCATGTTACTAATACAGCTCCCATCCATGTTACTAATACAGCTCCCATCCATGTTACTAATACAGCTCCCATCCATGTTACTAATACAGCTCCCATCCATGTTACTAATACAGCTCACATCCATGTTACTAATACAGCTCCCATCCATGTTACTAATACAGCTCCCATCCATGTTACTAATACAGCTCCCATCCATGTTACTAATACAGCTCCCATCCATGTTACTAATCCAGCTCCCATCCATGTTACTAATACAGCTCCCATTCATGTTACTAATACAGCTCCCATCCATGTTACTAATACAGCTCCCATCCATGTTACTAATACAGCTCCCATCCATGTTACTAATACAGCTCCCATCCATGTTACTAATACAGCTCCCATCCATGTTACTAATACAGCTCCCATTCATGTTACTAATACAGCTCCCATCCATGTTACTAATACAGCTCCCATCCATGTTACTAATACAGCTCCCATCCATGTTACTAATACAGCTCCCATCTGCTGTCAACACCAGGATACGATTCTAGTTACCTCCAAAAGTGTGTTTGACTGCATGCTGACAGTGAATTCAGCAACATTCAGTGGCTAGCTAGCTACAGTACAAACATAATTTGACCAGGTTCCCATGAAGGACTTGTAATGACAGTCCACCACAACACACAACATAACCAAAAGTTTCCCGATTAGCAAGCCATTGTGTATTAGAAACACAGTTTGAAATCACTGTGAGGGGATTTCGCCAGTGGTTCAATGGGGAATTGGGCAAAATGTTGTTTGAGGTTGCATCAGTAACCAAGGGGGGTGGGGCTTAGCGAAGGGTCAATTGTTTACCCCAGGGATCATCAGCTAGACTTAGCGCAGGCTGATTTTTGTTGTGTGGATAGTCAGGGGGCCTGAACATATTTACAAATCATTTGTAGACTGCAAATTGACCTCAAGAAACCCATGCAGACATAACATTTCACTAAAACATATTCATTTCAAACCTTGCTAACATTTGCATGGGAGCACATATCTCTCTCTATTAAGCGTGGGAATACTTTGAAACAGATTTCCAAAAATAAAATCACTTGGAGCTGATTTGTTGGTGTTTTTACAGTCTCTTATGTCCAACAATAAAAACAAAAATTAAATAAACTGTTATTTTGCTCATAAAACTTGGGGGGGAAATACAATCACCCGCAAGCAAAAATTCAGCCCACGGGCCACCAGTTGGGGAACGCTGCTTTATGGTATTCACCTTATGGTGCCAAGTGCCCACTTGACCCAGTTCCCGATCGAAAGTGATTGTTTTCCTTCTTCCGCCCCATTCACAAACACTGCATGAAAAGCAGAGTTCCTGGGTGAAATCGGATCTTCTATTGTATATTGGAATCTAGAGGAGTAGAACGAAAACAAGACGTTGATTTCCACCCACCTGAGTTCCACCCACCTGAGTGGCTGCTAACCCCCGTAGTTCAATTAATCACTGATTGCTGTACTTTGTTGGAAACACTAATTGCTTCTGTAACTGCATGGACTGTTTCACTGAAAATAACAGTAATCATGAGCTTGGTACACGTTTTGGCACAAATGCTGTTTAATACTCTAGTCCACATGCCTGTTGCTCTGTGCACTGACAGTATCAAATGAAAAACGTGTAGCTGGTTTGATTATAATGACCTTTGGGTAGGTGTTTGTGGGAGATACATTGAGTGTATGTAGCCAAAGGCTTGTGGAGCCTCTTCCAACCAGGAGGATGGAATTCAACTGTTGTTTTCACAGTAGTCCCATATTGCCAATAAACACAGTAATTTCGCAACATATCATGAAGATGAAGGTCAAAGGTGAGAATTCCCCTTTACTATATCTCAATCTGTGGGTTGGATAAAGTTCCCCATTTTATATTAATTATATAAAAATTCATGACTTGAGACTGATACAAGTGGTACTGTGTTCTATGGGTCGTAGATGAGAGAAACATCTGGGGAGGAGTTCATGTGGACCTGATAAGAGGTGAGGAGGATGGCCTGCAAAACGGCAAACTGACGTGCCTCGTCAAGCCCTGCTACCAGAGCTACTTGACGAGCCACACCACACAGATCATGTCTGATGAGTTATCGTCAAGGCAACCTACAGTGCCTTCAGAAAGCGTTCACACCCCTTGACTTTTTCCACATTTTGTTGTGTTATCGCAGCCTAAATTTAAAGTATACTGAACAAAAATAAACGCAACATGTAAAGTGTTGGTCCCATGTTTCATGAGCTGAAATTAAAGATCCCAGAAATGTCCCATATGCACAAAAAGTGTATTTCTCTAAAGTACTCTGTACATATGTACAAAGGAGCATTTCTCCTTTGTCAAGATAACACATCCACCTGACAGGTGTGGCATATAAATGAGCAGATTTAAAAAATAAAAAATAAATAATAATTTAACTAGGCAAGTCAGTTAGGAACAAATTCTTATTTTCAATGATGGCCTAGGAACAGTGGGTTAACTGGCTCGTTCAGGGGCAGAACGACAGATTTTTACCTTGTCAACTCAGGGTTTTGATCTTGCAACCTTTCGGTTACTAATCCAACACTCTAACCACTAGGGTACCTGACGCTACCTGCGGTGATTGAACAGCATGATCAGTACACTGGTGGACTGTGTGCTGGGGACAATAAAAGGCCACTCTAAAATATTCAGTTTTGTCACACAACACAATGTCACTGATGTCTCAAGTTTTGAGGGAGTGTGCAATTGGCATGCTGACTGCAAGAATGTCCACCAGAGTTGTTGCCAGATCATTTAATGTTCATTTCTCTACCTTAAGCTGTCTCCAACGTAGTTTTAGAGAATTTGGCAATACGTCCAACCGGCCTCACAACCACAGACCACGTGTAACCACGCCAGCCAAATGACCTCCACATCTGGCTTCTTCACCTGCGGGATCATCTGAGATCAGCCACCCAGACAGATGATGAAACTGAGGAGTATTTCTGTATGTAATAAAGCTCTTTTGTGAGGAAAAACGAATTCTGATTGGCTGGGCCTGACAACCCAGTGGGTGGGCCTGGCATCCGGCTTCTTCACCTGCGGGATCCATAGATTAGAGCCTAATGATTTTTTTCATGTACTGATTTCTTTTTATGAACTGGAAATCATTAAAATCATTGAAGTTGTTGCATGTTGCGTTTATATTTTTGTTCAGTATATGTTGAGAAATATTTTGAAAAAATTGTCCCACCCCCCCGACGATCCTGCAGGTATTCTTTACATCGGACTTGTCTCGAGACGGCTATACATATTCATGAAATGATGCTAGTAGCCTAGCATTTCTCTCCATTGAATACAGGCGGTTGACCTCAGAACCCTCATCTAATATTTGAAAAAGGATTACAATAATGAGGTGTATCCACCAATCCAAAGAAATGATAGGTGGGACCTAGAAAGGCCGCCGTGCCGCTTTGTGGACAACGACTCCCATTGTTAGAGCGGAGAGACATATATCTTGTCAGTATATCCATAATCTTTGGTGATGTGAAGCTTGAGACAGGCCTTTGTAGTTCTGCAGTTAATAAGCATTTCATTTTGGGGGGGGGGGGGTAAATACAGGTGAATATATTGATAAAAGCCATCTTGTCCGAGAGAGATTTAAAAGGTTATGCCAGAGTGAGGCTACACAAAATACAGCCCTTATTTGAAGTGTTTCAAAATCCCCTATTGGTAAAATGAATGGTGGAAAAACGATTGGAACCATTTCCGTGTTTGACCGCTAGGTTTTATGGGTATTTCGACTCATACTGTGGTAGTCTTGTAGTGGCAGATATTGGCTAGGACCTCACCTGTTTGGTGTACTTACTGTATATCCACTTTTGTATTGATTGGCGATGTACTATAATGTGATGTATTAAACTGAAATATCTGATGCAAAGCTGCAAAATCGCTGTCAATTGGGGGGAATGATTGCATGAAAGATTCTAGAGTTGTAAAATGTGCTTCACAGACCAGTTATCTACCATGACACTACATTTGAGAAGAGAGTGAAATATTGTTTTGTTCTGCAGCTGAAGATGTGTTCAGTGAATGTCAACAGGGACATGCTCACCAAGGAACAACATTAACATTCATGTCAGGGTGAAGACACAGGTGTAACATTACTAGAACACGTCCACCATGTTGATAGCAGATCTTTCTCCGCTAACCACTCTAACTCATTCAAACAGCCACACTGCCATCTTGTGGAGGTAGATATAATGGCATGCAGGGGATTGTTGATTACGGGCTGAGCTCCAAATCTACATTCGTTATCTCCTTGGGGTGCATCTTAATAATTGTCTGTAGTGGTTTCCTTTCCTGTTGCTTAGAATGACTATAAATGAAGGAGAGGAGACAAGGAGTGGAAATCACTTTAGACTGTTGAGGGCTGGCTGGTAGCCTAGCTGTTAAGAGGTTTGGCTGGCAACCGAAAGGTTGCTGGTTCATATCCCCAAGCTGACTATGTGTAATGTACCCTTGAGCAAGGCACTTAACCCTAGTTTCTCTGGATAAGAGCATCTGCTAAATATGTGAGATGGAGCCAACCATCTAAGTTTTTTTTATTTATGAGTCATCGCAATAGAGTGTTGGGTACAGATAGATTTTAATTATTTAGATGTTTGAAAGTGAGTTCATGTGACATTCTACGTTCTTGCCATTCTATTTCTTTAGTACAGTACTGTTGTCTTAGGAGGTCAGGAGTGGTAAAATGTTAAATCATGAACACAGAGGTGTAGAAATGTAATGGAATTCTTAAGTACGCTGAGAATGATCCTTACCAGGCGGTGTCAGAGTAAGGGAACACCCCCCTGAAATGGACAAAAATGAATGGGATGTTATTGGCACCGTACGAAACATATACACGATGTACAATACCACTCAATTGGACGTTGTTTCTTTCAAAACTGATTGCAAATGCCATATGGCAAATGCGAAGTGTAACATAAATTTTCATATTGCAAATATTTGAACATTTTTTCAAAAACTTATCACCCCCTTAAAAAAGTGATTTCTGGACCGTTTTTCGAAATTCTTTCAATTTTTTGTCAATTACACATGTATAAGAACTGTATAAACATACTTTTGTAAAATGTTATTATCATAATTTTTTATATATTTTTTTACTTGTCCATAAGGCATATGTTTTGTCCATTTGCAATATGATTTCATAGGAAGTCAAAAGTCAAAAGTCGAAAATTAGAAAAAGAATTCTAAGACTTATCACCCCCTTAAAAAAGTGCTTTCTGGACCGTTTTTCAAAATTCTTTCAATTTTTTGTCAATTACACATGTATAAGAACTGTATGAACATACTTTTGTCATACACTGCTCAAAAAAATAAAGGGAACACTTAAACAACACAATGTAACTCCAAGTCAATCACACTTCTGTGAAATCAAACTGTCCACTTAGGAAGCAACACTGATTGACAATAAATTTCACATGCTGTTGTGCAAATGGAATAGACAACAGGTGGAAATTATAGGCATTTAGCAAGACAACCCCAATAAAGGAGTGGTTCTGCAGGTGGTGACCACAGACCACTTCTCAGTTCCTATGCTTCCTGGCTGATGTTTTGGTCACTTTTGAATGCTGGCGGTGCTTTCACTCTAGTGGTAGCATGAGACAGAGTCTACAACCCACACAAGTGGCTCAGGTAGTGCAGCTCATCCAGGATGGCACATCAATGCGAGCTGTGGCAAGAAGGTTTGCTGTGTCTGTCAGCGTAGTGTCCAGAGCATGGAGGCGCTACCAGGAGACAGGCCAGTACATCAGGAGATGTGGAGGAGGCCGTAGGAGGGCAACAACCCAGCAGCAGGACCGCTACCTCCGCCTTTGTGCAAGGAGGAGCAGGTGGAGCACTGCCAGAGCCCTGCAAAATGACCTCCAGCAGGCCACAAATGTGCATGTGTCTGCTCAAACGGTCAGAAACAGACTCCATGAGGCTGGTATGAGGGCCCGACGTCCACAGGTGGGGGTTGTGCTTACAGCCCAACACCGTGCAGGACGTTTGGCATTTGCCAGAGAACACCAAGATTGGCAAATTCGCCACTGGCGCCCTGTGCTCTTCACAGATGAAAGCAGGTTCACACTGAGCACATGAGCACATGTGACAGACGTGACAGAGTCTGGAGACGCCGTGGAGAACATTCTGCTGCCTGCAACATCCTCCAGCATGACCGGTTTGGCGGTGGGTCAGTCATGGTGTGGGGTGGCATTTCTTTGGGGGGCCGCACAGCCCTCCATGTGCTCGCCAGAGGTAGCCTGACTGCCATTAGGTACCGAGATGAGATCCTCAGACCCCTTGTGAGACCATATGCTGGTGCGGTTGGCCCTGGGTTCCTCCTAATGCAAGACAATGCTAGACCTCATGTGGCTGGAGTGTGTCAGCAGTTCCTGCAAGAGGAAGGCATTGATGCTATGGACTGGCCCGCCCGTTCCCCAGACCTGAATCCAATTGAGCACATCTGGGACATCATGTCTCGCTCCATCCACCAACGTCACGTTGCACCACAGACTGTCCAGGAGTTGGCGGATGCTTTAGTCCAGGTCTGGGAGGAGATCCCTCAGGAGACAATCCGCCACCTCATCAGGAGCATGCCCAGGCATTGTAGGGAGGTCATACAGGCACGTGGAGGCCACACACACTACTGAGCCTCATTTTGACTTGTTTTAAGGACATTACATCAAAGTTGGATCAGCCTGTAATGTGGTTTTCCACTTTATTTTTGAGTGTGACTCCAAATCCAGACCTCCATGGGTTGATAAATTTGATTTACATTGATCATTTTTGTGTGATTTTGTTGTCAGCACATTCAACTATGTAAAGAAAAAAGTATTTAATAAGAATATTTCATTCATTCAGATCTAGGATGTGTTATTTTAGTGTTCCCTTTATTTTTTTGAGCAGTGTATATACACTTCTTATGGCTGCAGGGGGCGTATTGAAAAACTGGAAAATATGTGCCCATTTTCAAACGGCCTCTTAATCAATTTTTGCTCTTACAATATGCATATTATTACTACTATTGGATAGAAAACAGTCTCTAGTTTCTAAAAACGTTTGAATTATTTCTCTAAGTGGAACAGAACTATTTTTACAGCCCATTTCCTATCCGGAAGTGAGATTTCCAACATCGATGTCTCTCTTCAAGACCTTGTCTATAAAAGGGCATGTCAGGACTGTAGAAACACGTCATACGCCTTCCCCTGGGTGTCATGCGGAAGTGAGAGCAGAAAGGACTTGAATATCTCGTCCAGGGTTTGAACACAACCTCTTGGAGTGAGACTTGCGCACTTTATTTTTTTTTTCTGGGCGCGAAGTAGGACCTGTACTCGGCTCCTGGAAAACGCTCGTTTAAGGTGAATATGACCTCCGGCTTCGATTTTATTTGATACATGTCACAATATCATCCTAAAGTATGTTTTTTCAATATAGTTTAATTATATTATTGAAATTTATTCTGGACTTTAGACGTGATGCGACGCAAGAATTTTGTCAAGATGGAGAGGTTAGCGTCGCACTGCCAGTGTGCTTGCTAATTCAAGAGGGAAATCGTTCGTTCTGGATCGAAATAAAGACGTTTCTGAACAAAGGACCCCTTGGAGAACATTCTGATGGAAGATCAACAAAGATAAGGACCCAATTTGGGATGCTTTTTCATATATCTGTCGAACTGTGCTATGCTACCGTTCGACTAGAATCAATGCTGCTGTGTGCTAGCTAATGTAGTAAGCTAATATAACGATATATTGTGTTTTCGCTGTAAAACACTTCAAAAATCGGAAATATTGGCTCTTTTCACAAGATCTTTGTCTTTCATTAGCTATCCACCATATATTTTTCTGAAATGTTTTATGATGTGTAATTAGTAGTTGACGTTGGTGTCTGTATTTTCTCTGGCTACTCCCGTGCGATTTCTGACTGTTGCTATGATGGTAGCAGTAATGTAAAACTGATTTATAGCTAAAATATGCACATTTTTTGAACAAAACATAGATTTATTGTGTAACATGTTATAGGACTGTCATCTGAGGTAGTTTTTTCTAGGTTATTTAGGTTGGTTCTAGGTTAGTTAGGTTGGCTTGTGCATGCTACTTGCATCCTACTTGTGCTGTGAAAAATGTCTGTCCTCTTTTTTATTTGGTGGTGAGCTAACATAAATATATGTGGTGTTTTCTCTGTAAAACATTTAAAAAATCGGACATGTTGGCTGGATTGACAAGATGTTTATCTTTCAAATGCTGTATTGGACTTGTTAATGTGTGAAAGTTAAATATTTAAAAAAAATAGATTTTGAATTTCGCGCCCTGCACTTGAGCTGGATGTTGTCATAAGTGTACCGATGTCGGGACAGCCCGCCTAACAGGTTATTAAGTATCAAAAGTAAAGGTAAAAGTATAAACCATTTCAAATTCCTTATATTAAGCAAACCAGACGGCACAATTGTCTTGTTTTTTTTATCGACGGATAGCCATGAGCACTCTCCAACATTCAGACATAATTTACAAATGAAGCATTTGTGTTTATTGAGTCCGCCAGATCAGAGGCAGAAGGGATGACCAGGGATGTTCTCTTGATAAGAATGTGAATTGGAGCATATTATGGAGTATATTATTTTATTTAGGAATATAGTGAAGTAAAAGTAAAAGTTGTAAAAAATATAAATAGCAAATTAGAGATACGTCAAAAAACTACTTAAGTAATACTTTAAAGTATTTTTACTTAAGTACTTTACACCACTGATGAATGTGTATGGTTACTGTGTAAATAGTATTTTTGTTGTCCCTTGGTGTCTTTCCAATATATAACTCTTAGAATTTCTTCCTTTTTTTAATGTAATATCTTATGTTGTTCTTGTCTATAACTGTTCTGTACTTTGTCATGTATTTGTATGTTTTATGTGGACCCCAGGAAAAGTAGCTGCTGCATGTGCAGTAACTAATGAGGATCCTAATCAACTAAAATAAACTATGACCCTCAGTTTATGGTGATATTGTCGGAGTCACAGATCGA
Source organism: Salvelinus namaycush (assembly GCF_016432855.1). Classification (NCBI taxonomy): domain Eukaryota; kingdom Metazoa; phylum Chordata; class Actinopteri; order Salmoniformes; family Salmonidae; genus Salvelinus; species Salvelinus namaycush. The sequence goes on from NC_052310.1 coordinate 6,930,929, forward strand.
AGTAGGTGTGCGTGTGTGTGCGTGTGTGTGTGTGTGTGTGTGTGTGCGTGTGTGTGCGTGTGTGTGCGTGCGTGTGTGAGTGTCAGCGTGTGTGCTTACAAGGTCACTTCAGACAGCTTGAGAAATATTCACTGCACAAAACACTAAAAACTAAAACTAATTTGAACTGACAAGAAAACAGATCTCTCTCGACAAAGCTTGTTCAGCAATCTGTTAAATTATGGATTCATAAAACACCGCATTTTCTGGGGAGAGGGGGGTTCTGCACTTTCGAGAGTACAGTAAAGAGTTTGCTTACAAGGGGCAAATCACAATTTTGATCACACAGCAATCACCTCTCTTTTACAGTAGTGATCCCTGGCCTGCCAATCACCTCTCTTTTACATTAGTGATCCCTCGCCTGCCAATCACCTCTCTTTTACATTAGTGATCCCTCGCCTGCCAATCACCTCTCTTTTACAGTAGTGATCCCTGGCCTGCCAATCACCTCTCTTTTACAGTAGTGATCCCTGGCCTGCCAATCACCTCTCTTTTACAGTAGTGATCCCTGGCCTGCCAATCACCTCTCTTTTACAGTAGTGATCCCTGGCCTGCCAATCACCTCTCTTTTACAGTAGTGATCCCTGGCCTGCCAATCACCTCTCTTTTACAGTAGTGATCCCTGGCCTGCCAATCACCTCTCTTTTACAGTAGTGATCCCTGGCCTGCCAATCACCTCTCTTTTACAGTAGTGATCCCTGGCCTGCCAATCACCTCTCTTTTACAGTAGTGATCCCTGGCCTGCCAATCACCTCTCTTTTACAGTAGTGATCCCTGGCCTGCCAATCACCTCTCTTTTACAGTAGTGATCCCTGGCCTGCCAATCACCTCTCTTTTACAGTAGTGATCCCTGGCCTTGTAATAATCCACCTTGGACAGACAGAGTTGTTTGCGTATGCAGATTTCATAAAGTGTTGTGGTAAAAACTGAGCAACTCAATCAGGGAATAATGTATGTGACCAACTGGACGCACTGGCTGCTTCCACAGACTGAGACTGGCCCCCTATCTGTTAAGATAACATAGAGGAGCTAGAGCTTCCTCCCAGGCACTTTAAATGTTGCCTGTAATTTGTCATATAGACCTGCCAGATGATCTGCAACAACCATTAAGCCAACCTTTTCCCCCCGACAGCTCCATATCTCTCAATTTCTCTATGGGTGGATATGTGCTGTTATCACCCTTCCTGTTATGAATAGTGATGCCTCTGCTGTGGTACACAATGATCCCACACCATTACAGGCTACAGTATTAAAACAGAAACGACTCCCTGCTTACCCACAGTGCACCACATGCTCAATGAAAGATGAGCTCCACGTACAGAGACAGAGCCATACAAATCCCAAGGTGAAACACAATTAAATCCAATTACTCTACACAGCAACTTCTCCTGTATAAAAAAAGATATATATATATAAATAACACTGAGTGTTAAATCAAAAGAGACATGATTGTTGCAAATAAACCATCTTAGTCCTATGGAATTCACCAAGTGAGATCCTAAGATAATATTTTATCATTAGAAAAATATATATTTAACAGAATACCATACGTATTTCATAAGGCCTTATTTTGAGGTCCTATTTTTACTCTAATACAGGTAAAGGGGATATCTCGTCAGTTGCACAACTGAATGCATTCAACCAAAATATGTCTTCTGCATTTAACCCAACCCCTCTGAATCAGAGAGAGCGAGAGAGAGAGAGAGAGAGAGAGAGAGAGAGAGAGAGAGAGAGAGAGAGAGAGAGAGAGAGAGAGAGAGAGAGAGAGAGAGAGAGAGAGAGAGAGAGAGACAGAGAAACAGAGAAACAACACTCTAAAACATTCCATAAAGCTTCTTATTCCACTTTCCCCAACACACAAGTGGTCATCGCCACCCTGCCACTATACAGCCTCAAAACCTAATGTCTTCCTGGACTTGAACAGCCTTTACGACCAGGTCTACAGGATTTCTGGTAAACCTGGGAATTTTCAGGAAAGTTACCGGAAATTTGCAACCCTAACTGCAAGCCACAAACTTCTGGCTTGCAAAGATGTGTTATTCCTATTGGAATCCAGCCAAAGTTAGTATATCCAACAGTTGAAATTTGTATTCACCTGTGACCACATTCAGAATGAGTGCCAGGGTCAGGAGCATTGTGAGGACACTACCTAAAGCATTTAAACTGGAACAAACGAAAAAAAATCAATAAAATAAAATAAAATTGTATTTATCAATCACATGCTTCGTAAACAACAAGTGTAGACTACCCGTGAAATGCTTACTTCCCAACATATACACATGGGAACCAGTACCGAGTCGATGTGCAGGTGAACGAGGTAATTGAGGTAGATATGTACATACAGTGTATTCGGTAAGTATTCAGACCCCTTGACTTTTTCTCATGGTCTGAGAGTCCTTTAGGTGCCTTTTGGCAAACTCCAAGCGGGCTGTCATGTGCCTTTTACTGAGGAGTGGCTTCCGTCTGGACACTCTACCATAAAGGCCTGATTGGGGGAGTGCTGAAGAGATGGTTGTCCTTCTGGAAGGTTCTCCAATCTCCACAGAGGAACTCTGGAGCTTTGTCAGAATGACCGTCGGGTTCGTGGTCCCCTCCCTGACCAAGGCCCTTCTCCCCTGATTACTCAGTTTGGCAGGGCGGCCAGCTCTAGGAAGAGTCATGGTGGTTCCAAACTTCTTCCATTTAAGAATGATGGAGGCCACTGTGTTTTCGGGGACCTTTCAATGCTAAAGACATTTTTCAGTACCCTCCCCCATATCTGCGCCTCGACACAATACTGTCTCGTTATTTAGACAGGTGTGTGCTTTTCCAAATCATGTCCAATCAATTGAATTTACCACACGTGGACTCCAATCAAGTTGTAGAAACATCTCAAGGATGATCAATGGAATTAGGATGCACCTGAGATCAATTTTGAGTCTCATAGCAAAGGGTCTGAATAATTATGTAAATAATATTTATATACAGTATATATTTTTAAATACCTATTTTCGCTTTGTCATTATGGGGTATTGTGTGTAGATTGATGAGGAACAAAAATATATTTTTTGTCCATTTTAGAATAAGTCTGTAATGTAACAAAATGTGGAAAAAGTCAAAGGGTTTGAATACTTTCTGAATGCACTGTATAGATAGGGGTAAAGGGACTAAACAGGATAGATAATAACCAGTAGCAGCAGCGTATGTGATGAGTCAAAAGAGTTGCCATGCAGTTGCCATACCAGATACCATACAATTTCAGTAACGGGTGCAAAAAATCTAAATATCTGGTTGGATTAGTTTAGAAAATATGATATGTTATTTATCTTTGTGTACCCCAATCAATCAATCAATGTATATGCACAAACATGACATTGTAACAAACAAATGATGGACGTGGTTTTGGTTCAAAGTGATGTGTATGAGTTTCAGGCCCCTCTATTAGGGTAAACTTAGGCCCTCAGAATAAGGCCTTATGGAATATGTATGGTATTATATTAAATAAATAATATTTGCTTAGGATCTCACTTGGTGAATTCCGTAGGACCGGAAATGGATGAATGTCTCCGTCACAACCATGTCTTCGTCACTAACAAATACAGTCATTTGTGCTAACTACAATTTTCTCCAAAGACAAGGCACTCTGGGAAATATTTGAATAAGGCTTTACACTAAGCAGTGCGTTAATTTAACACTGTTCCAGTCTCTATATGGGTCCACAGACTGAACACTTTCAGTGTTGATTTATCTTATTTTTTTAACACTGGAGAATTTGCTGTGTACCACTTAGTCTACCTACTCCACCTCCCCAGGGGAGATTTATAGTAGTCCTAGCCCCATAAAACACAACAACAACTATCTGCGTTCACACGCACACGCACACGCACACACACACACACACACACACACACACACACACACACAGACACAGACACGCACACGCACACGCACACGCACACACACACACACACACACACACACACACACACACACACACACACACACACACACACACACAGAGAAGCGTAACTAGATTTAAGGAGATGAATGAATAACGATTACGATAAACAGGCGCTCCGGAATAGAACCTCACTTAAACATGGGTATTAAACAGTACCACTTGGCTGCAGAGGCTCCTAATCCTGGCCTTAAACGCTGGTAAAAATAGGACTGGGAATAGCAGTCATCCATGCAACAGAGAGTCAGGAGATTAGGGGAAGGGATTAGCTATCCAATTGTTCTCTAAGTGCATCCGCTCGGTGAGCGCTGTGGATTGGGAAGGAGAGGTAAGAGAAAAGGCTTGGAGAGGTTCTGGCTGCTGGTGCTCCATTTAGCTCGCCTCGCCTGCCTGGAAAGCTAATGCTTGTTATTCCATTAGACATAATGAGCTGAGAGAGAGAGGGAGCACAGAGGAGGAGAGGAGAAGCTGAAAGGGTGATGGTGAATCATGATTTAGGGATGCAGAGAGACAAGGGAGTAGGGGGGAGGACAAGAGGGTGACTAGTGAGATTTCCACACATAGTTGTGTAGAGAATGGATGTATTTTATGTGTGTGTGTGTGTGTGTGTGTGTGTGTGTGTGTGTGTGTGTGTGTGTGTGTGTGTGTGTGTGTGTGTGTGTGTGTGTGTGTGTGTGTGTGTGTGTGTGTGTGTGTGTGTGTGTGTGTGTGTGTGTGTGTGTGCGTGTTTGTGAGTGTGTAGAACCTGTGTAACAACATCCCATGTTTTTGTATAACTGCAATTCCTCCATCCTCTACCTGTCTAATGATAGCACTAAGGTAGCTCCTCTACCTGTCTAATGATAATACTAAGGGAGCTCCTCTACCTATCTAATGATAGCACTAAGGTAGCTCCTCTACCTATCTAATGATAGCACTAAGGGAGCTCCTCTACCTATCTAATGATAGCACTAAGGTAGCTCCTCTACCTATCTAATGATAGCACTAAGGTAGCTCCTCTACCTATCTAATGATAGCACTAAGGTAGCTCCTCTACCTATCTAATGATAGCACTAAGGTAGCTCCTCTACCTATCTAATGATAGCACTAAGGTAGCTCCTCTACCTATCTAATGATAGCACTAAGGTAGCTCCTCTACCTGTCTAATGATCACACTAACCACCAGGGAGCTCCTCTACCTGTCTAATGATAACACCAAGGTAGCTCCTCTACCTGTCTAATAATAACACTAACCACCAGGGAGCTCTTCTACCTGTCTAATAATAACACTAACATCCAGGAAGCTCCTCTACCTGTCTAATGATCACACTAAGGGAGCTCCTCTACCTGTCTAATGATCAGACTAATCACCAGGGAGCTCTTCTTCCTGTCTAATAATAACACTAACCACCAGGGAGCTCCTCTACCTGTCTAATGATCAGACTAAGGGAGCTCCTCTACCTGTCTAATAATAACACTAACCACCAGGGAGCTCTTCTACCTGTCTAATGATCACACTAACCACCAGGGAGCTCCTCTACCTGTCTAATAATAACACTAACTACCAGGGAGCTCCTCTACCTGTCTAATGATAACACTAACCACCAGGGAGCTCCTCTACCTGTCTAATAATAACACTTACCCCCAGGGAGCTCCTCTACCTGTCTAATAATAACACTAACTACCAGGGAGCTCCTCTACCTGTCTAATAATAACACTAACTACCAGGGAGCTCCTCTACCTGTCTAATAATAACACTAACCACCAGGGAGCTCCTCTACCTGTCTAATGATAACACTAACCACCAGGGAGCTCCTCTACCTGTCTAATAATAACACTAACCACCAGGGAGCTCCTCTACCTGTCTAATAATAACACTAACCACCAGGGAGCTCCTCTACCTGTCTAATAATAACACTAACTACCAGGGAGCTCCTCTACCTGTCTAATAATAACACTAACCACCAGGGAGCTCCTCTACCTGTCTAATGATAACACTAACCACCAGGGAGCTCCTCTACCTGTCTAATAATAACACTAACCACCAGGGAGCTCTTCTACCTGTCTAATAATAACACTAACCACCAGGGAGCTCTTCTACCTGTCTAATAATAACACTAACTACCAGGGAGCTCCTCTACCTGTCTAATAATAACACTAACCACCAGGGAGCTCCTCTGCCTGTCTAATAATAACACTAACCACCAGGGAGCTCCTCTATCTGTCTAATGATCACACTAATCACCAGGGAGCTCCTCTATAAATACTCCAGTCTGCAGAAGCTGCCTTCCTTGTTTAACAGTCAGCCAGCCTGCAGAGAGGGAGAGAGACTGGTCTTAGTAGACATTAGATCACTGACTTGGATACAAGCCAAGAGCTGGGATGAAAACTTCATGTTTAAATGTAGATTCCATCTAAGGGGGAGATTTGAGTCAATATTGAGATATCTAATATTTTTATTCTAAAAAACCTCAGGGGAGCTGCTCGACAGTTCTCAGTCCATTTCCACAGAATTAAGTTACAAGGAGAGATGTGTGTAGATTAATGTAGATCCTATATCTCGATGTAGATCTCATCAAATCTGTGATTAGACTGTTTCATAAGAGGCAGCTTATGAGGATTTCCATCAGTGAAATGTTATTCAATGAGAAATGTAATGACATCATAACTCTTCATAGATTAAATGTCTCTGCACCGTAGCGAGAAATGTCAGATGCCACAAGATTAACTTCCATAAGATTAAAAGCGGTACCCATTTTATGCAGCATTACAGCCTTATATGAAACTAAACTGTATTAAAAACATGTTATAAAATGTAATAAACATGTGATGAACATCATGTAATATGTTTAAAGGTATACATTCTCAGGTGGTGAGTCTGTTTTAGTCAAAATAGTGTTGTAGGCTACTTTTTATCATAGAGGAACACCTTTGGAAACAAGTGTTTTAATTAATACTGCTAAGTGCTGTCCCCTGGGAATACAATGTACGTCTTCCTGTATATGTTTTTAACCAAATAAATTAAATTAAATTCACACCATCACCTGACTGAAGTCAGAGAGGTCATTACTTTACAGGACAGCATGGGATGTCTAGCAGGGATCCATTTCAATAGTCTACAATGGCCTCCCTGGTTTCACCTGTCCAGCTCTTTCAAACCATTGTAATGGACTTTTACTTAGGAGAGGAGATGAGGAGAGGATGCCACATTAGACTATTGAGATGGAGACATTAGCATCCTGCCAGACTGAGACAGCCCGGTTGGTGTCCTAGGCCAGTATCTACAAAGCATCTCAGAGTAGGTATGCTGATCCAGGATCAGGTTCCCATCTGTCCATATAGTCTTATTCATTATGATATAAATAGCTAAACTGATCCTACACTCTTGGGAAAAAAGGGTTCCAAAAGGTTTCTATGGCTGTCCCTATAGGATAACCCTTTTTGTTCCGGGTAGAACCCTTTTTGGTTCCAGGTAGAACTGATTTTGGTTCGACATAGAACCTTCTGTGTAAAGGGTTCTAAATGGAACTCAAAAGGGTTCTACCTGGAACCAAAAAGGGTTTCTTCAAAGAGTTCTCCTATGGGGACAGCCCATAGGTCAATACAAGTCTGCCTTGTACACATAGTCTTACTGTCTGTAGACTACCTATTTTCCTTGACTGAGAGTTCATTTTTACATTCATTTTAATTTAATGCAACATTTTCACCCAATTATGTTTGACTCAAGTCCGTATGTTGACCTGTGTAATCTATTGTAAAAACATTATAAAGATTGAGTCAAACATTTAGCCTGTTAAATTAATTAATGAATTAGATATCAACATCAGGGGGCCTTTACTGGTAGTGGTGCCAAAAAACCATGGCTCGCACGAGACACACAAACAATTAGGGTTCCTCGAAGGTTATTGGGAAGGGTGATGGTTCTATGTGGAACCATACTGACTCAAAGAACCCTTTGAGCCCTTCAATGGTTATTTCTTCTTTTAGTGATAATTAAAAGGTTAGTGCTATCCGGGATCATTGGGATGTCCCTACCCTAAACCCTAACCCTATTCTTCCCCTAACCTTAACCATAACCCTTACCCAATCCTAACATTAACCCATACCTTAAACATATTACATTTTAACTTCAATGGGATAAGGCCCCAAGGATCCCATTTAGACTTAAAATGTAGGGGCGGCGACTCATTTGAATATTTTGGGTCAAAGTTTGTTCACAGCTCTTTTTGTGCAACCGTAAATGAGAGTGTCATTCCAGTTTATCTAATCTGTTGTGTTATGCTATTAATAATTATGTATGACTACAGCCAGTGATAGTGTCTTGTGAAAGACTCATGTATGACCTTGTGCTAATTGAGAACTGCTGAATAAGTCAGTAGTTCTCAGTTGTCTCCTCAGGGACCCAGCTGTTTCAGAGCTTGCACACCTGATTTAACTTGTTAATATAACACAATAAAACCTATGGAATTTTAACAACATATGGCTACTAAACCAGAATAAAAACTATGTATGTTTCTACAAAGAACCTTTGAGATTTAGAAAGGTTCTTTATAGAACCATTCTCCATAAAGGTTCTATAAAAAAATCTTTAAAAGGGTTCTATATAGCGCAAAAAAAGGGGGTTTAACAATAGTGGAACCCTTTTTTGGTGCTAAGGAAGCTTTTTTTAATGGGTATTTATAGAACTTTAGGAAAGGGTTCTTTATAGCACCATACAGGTTCCATTTGAGCATGGTTATTCATAGAACCTTGAAAAAAAGGGTTCCATAAAGCACCAAAAAGGATTATGCTATGGTTACAAGCCACTATAGTAGAGAAGCATTTGTTTTAGCGTGTAGTGTAAAGGGTTACGTCAATCGAATCTGGTATCAGGATAAAATGTGATTCTGAGTCACCGAATATACTTTAAGTATTTTTATTTAACATAAGCGATAAATGGTAAATGCAATTTTTGTATATACGGGTTCACTGTAACACCACGCAGGGTAAAGCAGAGAACTGACTGAAATAGTACAGACATCTTATTTTATACTGTGACAGAAGTAGTTCCAACTTTAGAGTTGGCCTGTCACAGTAGAGGCTTAGCGTGGTTTAAACTTGCTAGCCTATCGGTGGTGCCCAGACTGGTCCCAGCCCCACAGCACTCAGGATTCAGATGTCCGGAATGGTGTTTGTGAAGATTGACCTGAGTTGTCGGTTTCTACACATTCCTCAGTTGCTGTTTTCTTGTTATTCAGCAAATTTCCTACACATTCCTCAGTTCCTGTTTTCTTGTTATTCAGCATTTTTCCATCTTGTCTCAACCTTGTGGTTTGCCCAGTCGACACCCTAGATTAACAACAGTTTTTCTGCAGTCACGCTATGTTTTGTGATTAACATGTCCTATTTCTATAAGGCATACATTTTTGTTAAAAAGAGAACAAAACCATCCTTCACAGTAGCATGCCACAGTTGTCACCATTTTTAGACTGCGCACCTAAAAGTAGGCTACTTGTTTCAATAATGTTCATATAATCTCAATACACCCCATACCCATTAGGTTGTTACGACCCACACAAAGAGGGAGATAGTACAACACGGATAAACAAATATTTATTCGTTATAACTAATGTATTTCGTTGAACCAGTATGGCAGTCCCCGCCTCCATGTATAAAAGCAAGAAACACTCGTACAATCTGCCTTGGATAACTGAAAGCACAGCATTAGCGGAAGTAACCCGTATAGCTCACTGTCCGTCGCTAAGAGAGGCTCAGTCATCAAGGTATAGTAAAACTATTTCATAGTCTATATGTTACCTCTTGCGACCAGTGTAAGAAATTGTATTAGATATTGGTAACTTGTTTTAACAACTTCTCAACATTACCTATAAGTTGACACAACATACACACCCCCTCTTTCTCTTGGACATATGCTGGACACATAGGACATATACACGGCACCCACAATTCCCCTCCCCCATGACAATCACACAGACACACCCAACCCATGGTTGGACCTCAGGACAAAGAACTCTCAGGAACCAATGGAACGTGGACACCAGGCCTGATCAGGACTACCCAAGACCCAGATCGACCAATCGGAAGGCCGGACTCGCAGATCTACCTACTTTGCTTGTTGTCTATATAGTACTGTACATTTCTGGAAACTGGTCTCTTTCCGGACGATTCACTAGGAGTCAGACTGAAAGAGCCTTGCTGCAAGATTTTACTAAGATATCTTTACATGTAATTAAACGGCCTTATTATAAAATTATCCACCTCGTCCTATTGTCTCCTCTTGTTCTCCTGTCAACAGTAAACGTTTTACTAACAAACTTGGTAGCAGAGGATGGTTAAAACATATTTGTATTCGGCCCAATAGAAAATCCATCGGACAGGAGACGAGAGGGAGAAATTTATCCAGAGGAGAGGTGACCTTTGAGGGAGAATCGCGATTCAACCCACACAGGAAACTGATCAAAGAGCTCGAAACTAAAGAGGTGAGCAGATGCCCGTTTAACCAAAATCTGTATATTGTATTATAGCCAATATCTAAATTCAATGATCAGGACTACTGTGGTGAGTGTGAATTGTTGCTAAATTTATGTGGAATTGTTTAGAATTTAAGGCATTGTGTACAGATATCTAAGTATTAATAGGTCAAAGACTTATTCACATAGTCTGGCACTACGCGGTATGCTGATCGAGTAGGTGTACAGTGAAGAATAAGCTTTATAACGATTCACATAGTCGGGCCATATTTGACAGTCGATCAGGTAGGGGTTACCGTGAAGAATCCATAATTAAAAGATGGGATCCAAATAGCCGGGCAGTAGTTAGATTTGGCAAATCAGCTAGGTGTTACCGTGAAGACCCATAAAAAATAAAAAAATAAAAAATATATATAACGATTCACACAGTCGGGCCATATTTGACAGTCGATCAGATAGGGGTACCGTGAAGAATCCATACGTTTTCAAATAGTCGTGCAGTAGCTATACTTAGCTAGGTGTTACGTGAGAAATCTAATGTGTTTTCAAATAGTCGTGCAGTAGCTATACTTAGCTAGGTGTTACGTGAGAAATCTAATGTGAATTCAAATAGTCGTGCAGTAGCTATACTTAGCTAGGTGTTACGTGAGAAATCTAATGTGATATTGCATGTGTAAGTTGTGTTGTAATTGTATGTGTAAGTTGTGTTGTCGCAATGTGGGGGATTGAACGTTCCACGAGACCAATTGCTACTAACTAGCCATATGCTAGTTGAGGCTGTGATAAAGTGACCGCCGTGTCGATGTGTATATATTGCTGTGAAGCAACTATTTTCTGCTGATGAGTTGACCGGATTTTTCCCTCTCCTGCTGTTGATAAATCTCTAAGGGTTAGAATCAATTTGAAAATTATTATAGAAGCGCGTGAATTACTAGTATATTGTCCCCAAAGGAAATTTCTGAAATGTTTTGGCAAAGTATTTAATTAATCGGAAAAAGTTCAAATTAATCGGAAAAGTTAATAGAAATAATATCTTTCGAATTATATATCTTATAATTGCCATTCCAATTATATCAGGAGCGCCTGAATTACTAGTATATTGTCCCCAAAGGAAACTTCTGAAATATTTTGCCAAAGTATTTAATTAATTAAATAAGCGAAAAGCAATAATATTTTTATTATAAGTACCTAAAACTGTCATTCCAATTATAACAGGAGCGCGTGAATATATTCGTATATTGTTTCAAAAAGATATAGCTGAATTATTGTTGGAAAACGAAAATAATTCATCGAATACACGGCAATAAAATTCTTTGTCCACGCGAGTCGGACACGAGACTGGGGGAGGTTAGAGGAAGAAAATACATCGCTGCTTTCGATCAGTGACGGGCTAAAGTATACAAAGATAATAATAGACCCAGACATAGCTTAACGACAAAATGACCACGACTATCGTCCCCAAACACAAATTCAACGAATATTTAGATCAGAGAATGAAAGACAGAGCAGGCGGGAAATTACACTACAAATCCGTTAAAAGAATTTGGGAAGAAGTGAGGCTGAGATGGACTCAAGCAGGTTTCCTTAGTGGAGTCGCCCCATCAAAAGGGCAACTCCTCACTATGGAGAAAGAATTGGAGGAAGCAGTGAAGCAAGGGATAGAATGTGAAGTTGATAAGAATAAGAGTCACTTATTTAAAAAAGAAGGGACAAAGCAAAGGGAAAAGGCAGAGGCTGAGATGAAAATAGGATTGTGGGCGATTGAAGAGATCAGAAGGGCACTCCCATACCGAAAACCTGATACGATGGGAGTGGTCACTGGAGCACCAACTGACACCAAAGAGGGCAGGCCCAACAATAATGACGCCCCACCTACCACCACAGCAGCCCCATCGGCCCCAACCCATCTCAGGGGCACTGTGGGGTTAATGGCAATTCCCCAGGCTCAGTTCAACTCCCATGTGCATCACCACATTACCCAATACAATAAGGATAAGGGAGGGGCTGAAACACAAATCCAGTCCCTACAGGTACAACTTTTGAAACTACAATTGAAAGAGGCCCAGAAAGGAGAGAAACCCAAGAAACAGATGGTGGCTGAAGACCAACAAGAAATCTCACAAATCATTGAAAAAACTGTTTCCCGAATGATACAGCAACAACAACTACCCATCTTCACCCAGCAGGGACCACCTATACACCCACCCCAGGAGCAGCCATTCCAACTGCCGTATGCCTACCCGTTTCAGCCATACCCTTCGTCGGAACCACCACTACAACCCTACTACCCACTACCACAATCAAACTATTCACCCACATGGGGACAGCCCCAGAGGTACTCTGGATCTTATGGAAGCTGTCATAATTGTAAACAAGCTGGGCATATGGTGCGACAGTGTCCACACCCAATAACCCCGGCCCAAAGCCAGTTTCTGGCCAAAAGGGGACGAGGATACGCCCCTAGACCAAGGGGGAGTCAGGCCAATGATGTATCAACCACGTGCGGCCCTTCAACCCGCATACAATCACCCCAATCCAGACCCGAATCAGCAATCACCTCCCCCTTTTCAGGGCATGGCTGACGAATATGCCCCATGGCCCTGAAGCTGCTCACCACTAACCTACACTCATCATTGACCTGGACTACTGAAGCATCAAAGGCTTTTGCACTCTTGAAAACAGATCTCTCAGTGGCAGCAGCATTGACATCACCTGACTACAAAAACAAATTCCATCTGGATGTTTCTGAAAAGGAAGGATTCACATCATCCATCCTTTTTCAGAAACAAGAGGGGGAGAGAAGAGTGTTGATGTATCACTCCTCCAAATTGGACCACATCGAAGTAGGACAAACCACATGTTCCAGGTATGTAGCTGCAGTGGCAAAAGCTATTGGAAAAACAGCCCACATGATAATGTGCCATCCATTGGAAATCCACACCCACCATGGGGTTGCAGCATATCTGATGAGCAAAGAATTCACGTTCAGCGCTGAAAGGAAAACGAAAATCCAGAATAAATGCACACAATCACACATCACATTTGTCAACACTGACAAAAACATGGCAGACGCACTCAATGCTGAAGGTATACCCCACTCCTGTGCAGAAAGAGCTGCACAGGAACTGAAACGGAGACCTGACCTGGGGAACGAACCACTCACCAACACACACAGATATGGGGAAAGACAATGTGACAAATGGAAAAAGGTACCTGTTAGTTATGGTAGACAGGTTCTCTAAATGGGTTGAGGCAATACCAACAGCAGGGGAGGATGCAAAATAGGTCATTAAGTGGCTGCAAACCGAACTCATGTGTATTGTTTAATGACAAACGCTCCATGTACCAATAGGGTCGGATGTGTAAATGTCAACTGATTGTTGTTTAATGATGGGGTTAGTGTACAGGCCACAATCTCATAAGTCTCGTGGAACGCGCCAATCAAATGTATGTGCAGGTTTGAAGTTGATTTGGGTTGAAGTCCTGCCCCTGGCGTTGCTGGCCATGATAGCCTCTCCAGGTGCAGGCACCCATCTCTCTCCTCATGAGACAATGGCTGGAGGAGTCATGCTTGGTCCACCAAGGAAGGGAGGTCATATGCCCGCCCTTGATGTACAACAAATTGTAATGTTTGATAATTGACGGAACTTTCTGCAGCTCTCTCCACACAGATTCATAAGGTCCAACGGGGAAGCAGAAGGGAGATCTGGCACACGGAAGGTAAAAATTGGTGACTGGGTGGGGTTAATGTCCACAAGAGAAAGTGGCTAGAACCCAGGTGGACTGGACAGTACGAAGTGAGGGAGGTTACTTCACACTCAGTCCAGGTCAAAGGTAAATCAGGCGCACCTTGGCACCACCTCACACATTGCACTCCAGCCCCAATCCCTTCTAGAACACTGACAGAAGTTAGAGCTGATTTAAACAGCTTAAATTCGATTCCAAATGAAGACATTTCTGACTCAGGTGATGCGGAATCAAACTCCGCCTCCCCTGATAAAGGAACCTCGCCCAGTTAGAGGGATATTTCTCCCTCCCTGGGCAAGGCTAGGGATATCTGGCCCCTTATTTGTGATATTCCTACTGACATTTGGGGTGTCCCTGGGCACTTTCACATGGTTAATAGAATAACTATAACCGGATCCCCATGGATGTATGTCACGGACACTCTAGTCTAACTAGGTAATAATAGATTAAAAAATTAAAAAAATTAAAAATTTAGAAAACAATAGTTAAAATAAGAAACTAATATGGCTCAAATTGAGAAGGTTGAATAAGAGTGGGTGGAGAGCTATGCAGAGAATGGACAGAAGATGGCAGTATTGCAGCACCCAAATGGTCTCCCAGCCGACTGGTTGAATGCTGGTGACATAATTTTGTTTTTTGGAGTAAACATTAAGGTTAAGGGTTTCCGTGTACCCAGAGATAAGATATCTTAAAAGAATACACTCATATGGGAATAGGAGTTTTACTTTCTGAGTTTTATTTAGGCAAGGGACTTTGAGAAGATAAAGGGTTCTTTTGGTATGTTTAGATATGGAACACGAATGTAGGTGTAACATTTTGACCTGTTTTCTGTTTCCATTGCATTTTCCGGCGACTTGATCACTCGCGGGGAAATGTGGTGAGAATAATGAGATTGTGTCATTTGGGATACTAGTTTTGAGGTAAATTGATTATAATAGAGTTTATAACTCTTGACCATAAGGTAAGCATTTGTATTGGCCATTAGAAGATAGAGATAGGTTAATTAAGGTTATGTTAGGACTTTAAAGGTTGACACTATAAGACCTGTGGTTATTTTTAAATCCATGCAGATAAAGTCAAAACAGTGAGACACTTAGTTAATATTGTAAAGGAACACACAGTTGTTATTGACTATTATTACAAAAAGGCAGACAGATGGGTCTACCCCGCACTGTTCAGACCTTGAAGGTTTGAGAGCAGAGTGGGGAGGGTGGACCAGGAAATGAGCAAGGTAGGCTGTGAAATAAGATAGGAGAAAGGGGTTAACATATATAAGCAGCACAGATACATTTCAAAGTAGATAAGTCACTTGACAGAGAATTAGAAAAGAATAGATATGAATGTACGCCAAAGGGAGAATTGGATATGCGGGGAATAAAAGGGACGTTCCTAGAATATGATGTACTAAGTTATTATTTAGAGTAGGTAAGGTTGATACCTGGCCAGAGCCAGGTATCAAACGAAGGAGGGTACATTGTGGACTAGGAAAGGATGGGGCCTATTGGATAATAAACTTATTTAAAATTAAACATTTATAGCTAAAAAAATAAATAAATAAATAGGCATAGAAGTTAAATATATAATCAGAAAGAACAAATGAGGAACTGTTTGCTAACCAAACCTGTATGTCCAAGAGTTTATACATTGCAGGTGAATTAAGGGAGAAGGTGAATCACTCGACCTGGGGGCATATCGCACTTGGAGGGTGAGACACACTGACACTGCCGAATGATCACAGAGTTAAGGAGAAGAACTGTTGCTAATAGAGCTCGGGGATCAACTCCTTAATGAAGAATTCCCTGCCCCCGACCTTTCCTCACTGTGTTCGTTCATAGAAGTGAAAGTGTTGCTTGATCTCTGGCTGATGATGTGTTCTCTGGGAGAGGGTGGGGTTTTACAGGACTGCTTGTAGTCCTGAGCTGCCTGATCAGGATACGATGGGGATGATACCATCGCAGTGCTGCCAGAACCACCACCAGTTCCAACGGACCAGGGTTCAGCCGGCCTCCTCCACCACTTCAAGACCAAGTCCCACGCCATCACCTAAGCTCTCCAATCTGGTACAGATAATAAATATAAAAGACATCTCAGATAGTGAACATTTGGGGACTGAAACTGGTTATGAGGAAAGGGAGAATATGTGGTTGGCCTACAAAACACTTAATAGAAAAGACTGTGTCGTATGTGGACATGCCAGACCTATTCTGGCTGCTCACCCATTTGTCCTAAGTAATGGGGAAGGTTGGATGTGCATATTGGAAAAGTTCGAGCCAAATTCAACCCTGTGTAAAACTCTGAGTTTTGTGTTCCCAGTGGTCCCTCCCCAGAAGGTACCGTGGGGAGTTAAGGCATATGGGGGATATAACAGCTGTATCCCTGGCACAGGTAGCGGTATAGACTATGGAGGGCTCCCTGCTACTACCTGCATCACTAATACCACTAGGAACTAGAGGTGTTGCTGATGTATGGTGGATGTGTGGACCTGCCAGGCGGGTGACCCCATTTTTGAAAGGAAATTGTCGTTGCTCATGTGTTTTGGCCAGTCTGATACCACCGTTGCCTATTATTATAGCTAATCAACTTCTGGGAGTTACACAGGACACAGAGGCTTGGGACCAACCCAGGAGACGGCAGAAACGTGACGCTCCTTGGTCCGAGGGTACAGATAACATGCACACCAACCTGTTGGGGGTCCCAATAGGGGTCCCCCACGAATTCCAGACATTAACCAGGAATGATGGCCTGTGGCATCTGATGCCCATCATTGGCCCAGCTATTGTTGATGTTAAACAAAAGGTCTGGATCAATTATAAACACACCCACACAGGACTTACTGGGATGGCTGAACAATTGGATGCTGCCTCACAAACCAGTAGACACAATAGACTAACACTGGACATAAGTCTGGCCAACCAGGGAGGTGTATGTAAAAAGATTGTAGAACAGTGTTGCACGTTTGTTCCTAACAATACTAGTCCGGATGGGAGCATTTCAAAAGCTCTGAGTGGGTTGGCAAGGTTATCTGTGGAGATGAAGGGTCTTGCAGGTGTGGAGGAGAGTGGACTGTTCCCCTGGCTGGGTGGTTGTTTTGGTAAGTACACTGCAATGATGATTACTGGATTTCTGACACTAGTTGTGGTTTTTCATTTCTGTGTTGCCTGTATCATACCTTGTTTGAAGAAGTTTGTTACAGATGTGTAAGGAGCCTCTAGTATGATGCCGTTGCTTGATGCTCCAGTTGGAGAGGCTGATACGAAAACGAGCTTCCGCAGGAGAGTGGGCTGACAGAGGAGGACCCTTGGTTTGCTGTAGTTGATGTTGAATGAATAAAAAGTGATGTTTGTCCTCCCTGTTGTGAAGGTTTGAAGTTCCCGGGTGGCGACGAGCCCACCTGGTACAGGTTGCATAGAGGGATGGACCTGAGGGTTTAACATATTCTCGTTTTTTGGTTTACTAATGTGTGGTTGGCCACTCCAGGGGTAGTTATTGGAGTGGTCTCCTTTTTGGTCCTTGCTCATTTACGACTCAACTTACATTGATGCTATTGGTCTCCCTAGGGGGTGCCAGATGAATATAAACTGGCGGACCAAGTGACAGCTGGGTTTGAATCATCATTTTGTTGGTGGTGTACAGTTAATAAAAATGTGGACAGAATTAACTACA
The DNA here is from genome assembly GCF_016432855.1 of Salvelinus namaycush. Lineage (NCBI taxonomy): Eukaryota > Metazoa > Chordata > Actinopteri > Salmoniformes > Salmonidae > Salvelinus > Salvelinus namaycush. The sequence goes on from NC_052310.1 coordinate 6,948,764, forward strand.
TTCATTTTAATGTCCAGAAACTGGGCAATTGGACTCAACAAGGCTTCGAGGCGGTCCATGGACAATTGGCAGCTACGTCCCTGATGGCATTTCAAAATAGAATCGCGGTTGATATGTTATTGGCTGAACGGGGGGGGGTCTGTGCAATGTTTGGTGAACAGTGTTGTACTTTCATTCCCAATAACACAGCTACGGATGGGAGTCTAACTGTAGCATTGGAGGGACTTCGTACCCTTAATGGTAAGATGAAACAGCATTCTGGAGTGGACACTACTATGTGGGACTCATGGATGGATGCTTTTGGTAAATATAAGACGCTGGTTTCCTCCATCCTAGTATCAATTTCTGTTTTTGCGGCCATTCTTGTACTTTGTGGATGCTGTTGCATTCCATGTGCGCGCACGCTTGGTAGCTGTGTTATAACTGCCGCCATAGACCCTAATCAGGAAAGGGCCCAAATGTTCCCATTGCTTGATGATGGGGAAGCTGGACCTGTCTATCTATTTGAGGACTAAGATACTTTTATGTCACGTCTCTTGTGAGACGTGAAGAGAGGGAATCAAAAATTTGTCTTCTGACAAATTTTATCCCATAGCTTTGTCTTTTTATACTTTTATGTCACGTCTCTTGTGAGACGTGAAGAGAGGGAATCAAAAATTTGTCTTCTGACAAATTTTATCCCATAGCTTTGTCTTTTTATACTTTTATGTCACGTCTCTTGTGAGACGTGAAGAGAGGGAATTAAAAATTTGTCTTCTGACAAATTTTATCCTTTAGTTTTGTCTTTTATATACTTTTATGTCACGTCTCTTGTGAGACGTGAAGAGGGGGATTTGTAAGAAATTGTATTAGATATTGGTAACTTGTTTTAACAACTTCTCAACATTACCTATAAGTTGACACAACATACACACCCCCTCTTTCTCTTGGACATATGCTGGACACATAGGACATATACACGGCACCCACAATTCCCCTCCCCCATGACAATCACACAGACACACCCAACCCATGGTTGGACCTCAGGACAAAGAACTCTCAGGAACCAATGGAACGTGGACACCAGGCCTGATCAGGACTACCCAAGACCCAGATCGACCAATCGGAAGGCCGGACTCGCAGATCTACCTACTTTGCTTGTTGTCTATATAGTACTGTACATTTCTGGAAACTGGTCTCTTTCCGGACGATTCACTAGGAGTCAGACTGAAAGAGCCTTGCTGCAAGATTTTACTAAGATATCTTTACATGTAATTAAACGGCCTTATTATAAAATTATCCACCTCGTCCTATTGTCTCCTCTTGTTCTCCTGTCAACAGTAAACGTTTTACTAACACCAGTTTAACTTAAAAATAAATGCCATATCTTCAACTGGTATATTTCAGACCTAATTAGTTTCTATTCAGTGTATATCATCGTTTAATATCGCGGTAAACATGTCGTAGGCTAGTTGTAGCTCTTATAGACACCCTTTACCCTCTCGAATGGCGATATGTCATCTAGCGGGAATAATTTGGTGAATGATTTTCCACATAGTTTTACCTGGAGACGCACATGGGTGCCATTCGGGATATTATCCTACCGAATATATGGATACATTGATGTTTTTATGACATTGTATTTGTTCAATGTTGTAAGACAATGTGTTGGAACGAATCAGGTTGTATTGATGCTTTGATTTATTAGGATCTCATTAGCCGACGCCATAGTCTTACTGGGACCTGACACATAACTACAAATACATTAGTCAAAAGACTCTTGCGCTCATTTGAACGAGTTACAACTTCCATTTGTAGGATTTTGCAAACATGTTACATTGTGTTGTGTTATACAAGTGTTTAACATTAATTGAGCTCTAATACCGATTACAGTAGTGTATATTGAGGTCATAGAGCGAGTGCGCAGAAAGTAGCATACTTGCTCTTCCTGGTTCATGGCACCACGTTGGGCGTTAGCGATGGTGGGACGAGGTGAGGGATAGCATATTCTGGCACTCCAGTTCACTCACTTGTATAGGCTTGCACTGTAAAGGTGAGGGAGTGAATTTGACAGTAATTTACAGGCAGCTCAGTGGCAAGTAAGTTACTGTATTTCATATTGCATTACATCTACCCTAATCTAAAAACAGTAACAAAGCAAATACTGTGCAATGGCACACTATACAATACCTAAGAAATAACTATTTAACTATTGTTTAAAAAATAAATAAAGCTAGTTGTAATTAATTAATGGATAAAGGAAGGAAATTCATTGAGGGGAAGAGTTTATGTTTCACAGCATTTTACTTTAATTACTTAGCATCCAACCTGCTTGCACCAATCCTAAGTAATGTGTTTACACATTACATCATATCATACATCTCTGCTGTTTCATTACAATATCAATTAATATTTGGTGTACACTACTGTATTCTGTGGGGTGGAATTACATTACCATTTGAAATTCAGCAATTCTTTCCCCACCCACAACATTTTCCCAAAATGCACCATCGTTTACAGTATGATGCAGTAAAATGTTTCACAGTGTTTTTATGTTGATAAAACCCCAAATGACTGTATAAATTTGTTTGTTTATTGTCATTTACACCGTATAGGTGCAGTGAAATGTGTTGTTTTACAAGGTCAGTCATAGTACTACAGCACCACTGGAGCAAATTAGGGTTCAGTGCCTTGCTGAAGGGCACATCAATGTTTTTTTCCCATTACAGTGTGGCTACTTCTTGGCGTAGCCAGTAGGTAACTATTTAAACGCAAAGAGGATTATGTGCATACTGAGCGGCACACTTCTGGTCATGCGCAAACTTGATTTTGATGCAGGTGATTATGGAAGATTACCTTCTGGCAGCGAGTCAAAGACCTTACAGAGTATGACAGTTGTCAGACTTCAAATGCAAAGTTAGAGGTGTTACCTTGCAATGGGAGTCCGGTGTGCACAGTGTCTGTGTCTCTATTCATGAGATTGTCCCGTGATGGGGTCCAGTGCCTCGGCACCGCGACTCAAAACCCAATGTGCCAAATGCACGTAAGTAACGTTGTCTGCACTGATATTCAGTGGAATTTGCTTGTTTATTTACTCTCTTCTCTCTGTCTCTTTCTCTCTCTCTCTCTCTCTCTCTCTCTCCTCTACCCCCTCTTTCTCTCTCCTCTACCCCCTCTTTCTCTCTTAACCCCACCCCCCTCTCTCTCTATTCTCTCTCTCCTCATCACTGTGTACCTCTCTCTCTTTCTACTGTAACGTTCTTCTATCCTTATAGCGCCATGTCAAACGAGGAGCGGACTTTCATTGCCGTCAAGCCAGATGGAGTTCAGAGGAGGCTTGTCGGAGAAATCATCAAGAGATTTGAGCTAAAGGGCTTCAAAATGGTGGGGATGAAATTCATCCAGGTACGTTATTCTACTTACTGGAATCTCTTTTCTTTTATTTCAAATGTAAGCCATATAATCCTTTTCACTTTCAGGACATTATTAACCAATAATTAGGACTGAATGGCAGGCCTGTCCATTATGTAAATCAGCTATCTGACAGATATTCTTAAAAAAAAACACTTATCTTGAACCATGACAAAAGTCAACTATAGTTTGTGTGTATGCATTGATACGTAGACTACGTGTGCCTCTAAAAATATATATTTGTAGTGCTGTTCTTTTCTATTGATGTTCTGTATTATGTCATGTTTCATGTTTTGTGTGGACCCCAGGAAGAGTAGCTGCTGCTTTTGCAACAGCTAATGGGGATCCTAATAAAATACCAACTAAGCAAGAACTTGTGCCAATACACAATGATTGGACATACAGTAGAGTACATTAGGGTAAAGTCGGGTACATTTGTACATTAGAGTAACTATAGAAAATATATTCACGTCACCAGATAATTGATTAAAATACACTGTTTTGCAATAAAGGTCTACAGTAGCTTCAACAGCACTCTGTAGGGAAGCACCATGGTGTAGCCGGAGGACAGCTAGCTTCCATCCTCCTCTGGGTACATTGACTTCAATACAAAGCCTAGGAGGCTCATGGTTCTCACCCCCTTCCATAGACTTACACAGTAATTATGACAACTTCCGGAGGATGTCCTCCAACCTATCTGAGCTCTTGAAGCGTGAACTGACATGTTGTTCACCCAATCAAAGGATCAGAGAATTAATCTAGTACTGAAAGCATAAGCTACAGCTAGCTAGCACTGCAGTACATGAAATGTGTTAAGTAGCTCACTCAAAGAGAGAGAAAGAAAATAGTTGAACAGTTTTGAACAAAAATGAAGGAGAAGCGAGAGAGAGATATTTCGTTGTATTTTTCTTTCACTTAACTAGCGAATGCAGCTAGCTAGTTTAGCCTACTCAAACACCTGGCTCAAACAGAGAGGGATGCTATGTTAGCTAGCTGGCTTATGGCTATCCAACACTGGAACTCTTCCAAGGTAAGCTTTTGGTTTAATTCATTTATTGCCACCGGGGCCGCTGGTGTAACTGACTGTATTCATTCCACTGATTCTGTTGAAAAACTTTCTCAAGCGGAAGCAAACATAACGAAACGGGGATCAACCAGTGGAGGCTGTTGAGGGGAGGACGGCTCATAATAATGGCTGGAATGGAGTAAATGAAATGGTATCAAAAACATTGTTTTCACATGGTTGATACCGTTCCATTGACTCCATTCTAGACATTATTATGAGCCGTCAGCAGCCTCCACTTGGATAAACATACCTGAATCTGTCCATTATAAACTCTCTTATTTAAAACTGTTGGACTAATGATTACACCCTAGATCAGCAGGCAAGAGTGTGCAAGGCGGTATTGAATGTGTCATTGTCTGTCACCTTGATTACTCCAATTTCTCTCTACCTGAGTGCACCTACGTTGTAAACTTTCATTCATAGGCTAGGTTGTAGCAACCTCATGGTGGGTATAGGGAACATTTGAGTAACATGTAGTAGCCTGAACCTATCATTGTTACATTGAATATGGTGTATTTAGAATTAAAGCCCTGCTCATAAAAGAAATGGTCGTCCTGCCTCATCTTAAACGACACCAACCACCACTGAGTGCAGTATGGGTACAGTAGGATACAGTAGGGTGCTGTACAGTAGGCTACAGTAGGGTGCTGTATAGTAGGGTACAGTGCATTATGGGTACAGTAGACTACATTAGGGTGCTGTACATTAGGGTACAGTGCAGTATGGGTACAGTATGGCTACAGTAGGCTACATTAGGGTGCTGTACAGTAGGCTACAGTAGGGTGCTGTACAGTAGGATACAGTAGGGTGCTGTACAGTAGGCTACAGCAGGGTGCTGTACAGTAGGGTGCTGTACAGTAGGCTACAGCAGGGTGCTGTACAGTAGGGTGCTGTACAGTAGGCTACAGCAGGGTGCTGTACAGCAGGCTACAGTAGGGTGCTGTACAGTAGGCTACAGTAGGGTAGAGTACAGTAGGCTACGGTAGGGTAGAGTACAGTAGGCTACAGTAGGGTGCTGTACAGTAGGCTACAGCAGGGTGCTGTACAGTAGGGTGCTGTACAGTAGGCTACAGCAGGGTGCTGTACAGTAGGGTGCTGTACAGTAGGCTACAGCAGGGTGCTGTACAGCAGGCTACAGTAGGGTGCTGTACAGTAGGCTACAGTAGGGTAGAGTACAGTAGGCTACGGTAGGGTAGAGTACAGTAGGCTACAGTAGGGTGCTGTACAGTAGGCTACAGTAGGGTGCTGTATAGTAGGGTACAGTGCATTATGGGTACAGTAGACTACATTAGGGTGCTGTACATTAGGGTACAGTGCAGTATGGGTACAGTATGGCTACAGTAGGCTACATTAGGGTGCTGTACAGTAGGCTACAGTAGGGTGCTGTACAGTAGGATACAGTAGGGTGCTGTACAGTAGGCTACAGCAGGGTGCTGTACAGTAGGGTGCTGTACAGTAGGCTACAGCAGGGTGCTGTACAGTAGGGTGCTGTACAGTAGGCTACAGCAGGGTGCTGTACAGCAGGCTACAGTAGGGTGCTGTACAGTAGGCTACAGTAGGGTAGAGTACAGTAGGCTACGGTAGGGTAGAGTACAGTAGCCTACAGTAGGGTAGAGTACAGTAGGCTAGGGTAGAGTAGGGTACAGTAGGCTAGGGTAGAGTAGGGTACAGTAGGGTAGAGTACAGTAGGGTAGAGTAGAGTACAGTAGGGTAGAGTACAGTAGGGTAGAGTAGAGTACAATAGGGTAGAGTACAGTAGGGTAGAGTACAGTAGGGTAGAGTACAGTAGGGTAGAGTACAGTAGGGTACAGTAGGGTAGAGTAGGGTAGAGTAGAGTACAATAGGGTAGAGTACAGTAGGGTAGAGTAGGGGACATAGAGTACAGTAGGGGACATAGAGTACAGTAGGGGACATAGAGTACAGTAGGGGACATAGAGTACAGTAGGGTAGAGTACAGTAGGGGACATAGAGTACAGTAGGCTACAGTAGGGTAGAGTCCAGTAGGGTACAGTAGGGTACAGTAGGCTAGGGTAGAGTAGGGTACAGTAGGGTAGGGTAGAGTACAGTAGGGTAGAGTACAGTAGGGTAGAGTAGAGTACAGTAGAGTAGGGTACAGTAGGGTAGAGTACATTAGGGTACAGTAGGGTAGAGTACATTAGGGTACAGTAGGGTAGGGTAGAGTAGGGTAGAGTACAGTAGGGTAGAGTACAGTAGGGTAGAGTACAGTAGGGTACATTAGGGTAGGGTAGAGTACAGTAGGGTACATTAGGGTACAGTAGGGTAGAGTACAGTACAGAGGATCTTGCTGACTGTTCTAATCCACACGTGTGATTAGCATTGAGTGTTGTCTCCTGATCCTCTGTGTGTTGGTCTGTGGCCAGGAAGGCTGCCTGTGACCCCCGAACCCAGGGATCAGGAGGGCCCACTCATAATAGTCACTCTGTTTACGGTGGGCTATTTCAGGGTTAAGCGCATGCAGTCAACTGGTTCCTAGTTATAAGCTCTGGTGACTTCCTGTGAATGTACAAAATATGAAGAACTCTTTCCATGAGAGACCGACCATGTGACTCCAGGTGAAAGCTTTTATCCCTTATTGATGTTGCTTGTTAAATCCACTTCAATCACTTTAGATGAATGGGAGGAGACACGTTAAAGAAGGATTTTTAAGCCTTGAGACAATTGAGGTATATATTGTGTATGTGTGCCATTCAGAGGGTGAATGGGCAAGACAAAATATTTCAGTGCCTTTGAACAGGGTATGGTAGTAGGTGCCAGGCACACCAGTTTAAGTGTGTCAAGAACTGCATTGCTGCTGGATGATTCATGCGTAACAGTTTTCCATGTGTATCAAGAATGGACCACTACCCAAAGGACATCCAGCCAACTTGACCCAACTGTGGGAAGCATTGGCGTCAACATGGGCCAGCAACCCTGTGGAACGCTTTCAATACCTTGTAGAGTCCATGCCCCGATGAATTGAGGCAGTTTTGAGGGCAAAGGGGGGTGCAACTCAATATTAGGAAGGTGTTCCTAATGTGTTGGACACTCTGTACACTGGAGCTCTCCAGATATTGGCTGTAGCTTTACCAAACCCTTGTTGTATGGAGAGCGTCTGCTAAATCACACAAAAAATGAAATAAATGTTGTCGACATGATTGTTACAGGATCCTTTGCGCCGGTCGATTCTACGACTGATGTTCAACATAGCCCACTGTATTTTGCCGTGATATGCCTTGTGTGTGTCCCTATGGTTACGATGGGTTATTGACGGTTGTGGCTGTTGTGTCTGACTAACCCAGGCCCCAGAGTCTCTGCTGAAGGAGCACTATGCCGACCTGAAGGACAGACCCTTCTTCCCTGGTCTCGTCAGCTACATGACCTCAGGCCCAGTGGTGGCTATGGTAAGACAAACCTTCCTTATTTTGTTCATTGACATGATGTAAGCATCTAGTTTCTCCTACAAGAAGACAGAGAAGCCTACACATTGTAATGCTGTGGTTCCTAATACCTCCTGTAACAGGGAACTGTGGTTCCTAATACCTCCTGTAACAGGGAACTGTGGTTCCTAATACCTCCTGTAACAGGAAACTGTGGTTCCTAATACCTCCTGTAACAGGGAACTGTGGTTCCTAATACCTCCTGTAACAGGGAACTGTGGTTCCTAATACCTCCTGTAACAGGGAACTGTGGTTCCTAATACCTCCTGTAACAGGGAACTGTGGTTCCTAATACCTCCTGTAACAGGGAACTGTGGTTCCTAATACCTCCTGTAACAGGGAACTGTGGTTCCTAATACCTCCTGTAACAGGGAACTGTGGTTCCTAATACCTTCTGTAACAGGGAACTGTGGTTCCTAATACCTCCTGTAACAGGGAACTGTGGTTCCTAATACCTCCTGTAACAGGGAACTGTGGTTCCTAATACCTCCTGTAACAGGGAACTGTGGTTCCTAATACCTCCTGCAACAGGGAACTGTGGTTTCTAATACCTCCTGCAACAGGGAACTGTGGTTTCTAATACCTCCTGCAACAGGGAACTGTGGTTTCTAATACCTCCTGTAACAGGGAACTGTGGTTCCTAATACCTCCTGCAACAGGGAAATGTGGTTTCTAATACCTCCTGTAACAGGGAACTGTGGTTCCTAATACCTCCTGTAACAGGGAACTGTGGTTCCTAATACCTCCTGTAACAGGGAACTGTGGTTTCTAATACCTCCTGTAACAGGGAACTGTGGTTCCTAATACCTCCTTTAACAGGGAACTGTGGTTTCTAATACCTTCTGTAACAGGGAACTGTGGTTCCTAATACCTTCTGTAACAGGGAACTGTGGTTCCTAATACCTCCTGTAACAGGGAACTGTGGTTCCTAATACCTCCTGTAACAGGGAACTGTGGTTTCTAATACCTTCTGTAACAGGGAACTGTGGTTCCTAATACCTTCTGTAACAGGGAACTGTGGTTCCTAATACCTCCTGTAACAGGGAACTGTGGTTCCTAATACCTCCTGTAACAGGGAACTGTGGTTTCTAATACCTTCTGTAACAGGGAACTGTGGTTCCTAATACCTCCTGTAACAGGGAACTGTGGTTCCTAATACCTCCTGTAACAGGGAACTGTGGTTTCTAATACCTTCTGTAACAGGGAACTGCACCATAAAGTTCACCATAAACACATTCGCTATCTGTACCGATGTCAGATCATAACTTTGATCCTCCAGGCGTCAACATATTAACCCTCCTGTTGTGTTTGTTTCATGTTAATTAATTGTGTTCCCAGTCCAAAATGACCTCCCCATTATAGCTGATTATAAATCCATAATAATACATATACAGTATTATCACCTAATTGTGATAGATCTTTTTATCAACTTAATTTCTTATGAACATTACACGTTTTGAACTTCTATTTGCTATTTATGGCCTGTAGGCCTCATTGACCTGAGCTCATACAACTCGTTTTTGAGTTAAAAAAGCATAATGTATGGATTATTTTGACTATAACAAATACTCAGATGAAACATATTGTGCTATTTATCACAGACTACTTTGTGTCAAAGTTTAACAAGGACTCTCTCCTCCTCACCAGTGTCATGATCAAAGACATGATCAAGAGCCTCACATACAGTATATCGTTTGGTCATTGTGCCGCCACAGAATGAATTGTGAGCAAAGCCTCAAAAAAGCTTTTTATACCAGAGCTGTGAGAAAATTTCTATATATTATTGAAACAACGGTGCGATTATTTGTGAGAATGCCAACAGGTGTGGTTCCCCTGGGGGAAAGATTATACTGGGGAAAGGTTCCCCTGGAGGAAAGATTCTACTGGGGAAAGGTTCCCCTGGGGGAAATATTCTACTGGGGAAAGGTTCCCCTGGGGGAAAGATTCTACTGGGGAAAGGTTCCCCTGGGGGAAAGATTCTACTGGGGAAAGGTTCCCCTGGAGGAAAGATTCTACTGGAGAAAGGTTCCCCTGGGGGAAAGATTCTACTGGGGAAAGATTCCCCTGGAGGAAATATTCTACTGGGGAAAGATTATACTGGGGAAAGGTTCCCCTGGAGGAAAGATTCTACTGGAGAAAGGTTCCCCTGGGGGAAAGATTCCCGTGGGGGAAATATTCTACTGGGGAAAGATTCTACTGGGGAAAGGTTCCCCTGGAGGAAAGATTCTACTGGAGAAAGGTTCCCCTGGGGGAAAGATTCCCGTGGGGGAAATATTCTACTGGGGAAAGATTCTACTGGGGAAAGGTTCCCCTGGGGGAAAGATTATACTGGGGAAAGGTTCCCCTGGAGGAAAGATTCTACTGGGGAAAGGTTCCCCTGGGGGAAAGATTCTACTGGGGAAAGATTCCCGTGGAGGAAAGATTCTACTGGGGAAAGGTTCCCCTGGGGGAAAGATTCTACTGGGGAAAGGTTCCCCTGGAGGAAAGATTATACTGGGGAAAGGTTCCCCTGGGGGAAAGATTCTACTGGGGAAAGGTTCCCCTGGAGGAAAGATTCTACTGGGGAAAGGTTCCCCTGGAGGAAAGATTCTACTGGGGAAAGGTTCCCCTGGGGGAAAGATTCTACTGGGGAAAGGTTCCCCTGGAGGAAAGATTATACTGGGGAAAGGTTCCCGTTGGGATTGCCATGGAAGCCAAGAAGGTGTGAGTGTGTGTGTGCTCAAACACACATGCATGTGGGGGTCTGGGAGAGGAAGTGTGTCCATCTGATGAATGTGGCTGAACTCAGTTTTATACACTAATTGTAGTCTCACCCATTCACTTCTAATGACCGGTCATTTTTGACCGGGAACACCACAGGTGAACAAAAGTTAAATAAAACACCCAAAACGTAATGAAAATCATCAACATGTATTTTGTGTGTTCAGATGCCCTGTGTGGACAAAGTCATGGAACGTTATGACAATCAGATTAAATGAACTACATTTTTCAGAGAGAACGTGTAAATCGGTCCAATTCGACCAGAAACACAACAGGAGGGTTAAGATTAGTACTTATATTTTGAAATGTATTTGACCGCTGTGCAAAGAAATGGAAGATCAGAAAGAATACTGGGTTAATAAAGTGTTATCCCTCTGTGTGTGGTGGCAGGTGTGGGAAGGGTTAAATGTGGTGAAGACAGGCAGAGTGATGCTAGGCGAGACCAACCCTGCCGACTCCAAACCCGGCACCATCCGAGGAGACTACTGCATCCAAGTGGGCAGGTGAGAATCAATCGCAGTACGAGACATAACACAATGATCCTATAATGTAACGATTCTATGAAGCCTCAACCTTATGATGGATAATGGGGTTATCATCAGGGCCAGGTCCATACCAGTATCGCGATACTCGTTATATATATATATATACACACACTTTATGGGGTATTTTCACTTTTTATTTAGACAGAGAGAGCGAGGGAGATGCAGAGTGGTGGCTGGGACAGGACCCATTCTTACCCATTCTGAGGGTGTAGTATTTGTGCTGCAGGGCGGTGTAGTATTTGTGCTGCAGGGCGGTGTAGTATTTGTGCTGCAGGGCGGTGTAGTATTTGTCCTGCAGGGCGGTGTAGTATTTGTGCTGCAGGGCGGTGTAGTATTTGTGCTGCAGGGCGGTGTAGTATTTGTGTGTAGTATTTGTGCTGCAGGGCGGTGGCGTTATCCGTGCAGGTTGACGCTTATTGTCATGCGTCTTCTCCTGGAGGCAGAATTGAGCCATTTCTCCTTAAATAGGCCGGCTGCAAGGTCAAAATTGTTTATATTGTAAAAAATGAATGAAAACAAAAATGTGCTTTTTGGTCTTAATTTAAGGTTAGGCATTAGGGTTAGCAGTGTAGTTAAGGTTAGGCATTAGGGTTAGCAGTGTGGTTAAGGTTAGGCATTAGGGTTAGCAGTGTAGTTAAGGTTAGGCATTAGGGTTAGCAGTGTGGTTAAGGTTAGGCATTAGGGTTAGCAGTGTGGTTAAGGTTAGGCATTAGGGTTAGCAGTGTAGTTAAGGTTAGGCATTAGGGTTAGCAGTGTAGTTAAGGTTAGGCATTAGGGTTAGCAGTGTAGTTAAGGTTAGGCATTAGGGTTAGCAGTGTGGTTAAGGTTAGGCATTAGGGTTAGCAGTGTGGTTAAGGTTAGGCATTAGGGTTAGCAGTGTAGTTAAGGTTAGGCATTAGGGTTAGCAGTGTAGTTAAGGTTAGGCATTAGGGTTAGCAGTGTAGTTAAGGTTAGGCATTAGGGTTAGCAGTGTAGTTAAGGTTAGGCATTAGGGTTAGCAGTGTAGTTAAGGTTAGGCATTAGGGTTAGCAGTGTGGTTAAGGTTAGGCATTAGGGTTAGCAGTGTGGTTAAGGTTAGGCATTAGGGTTAGCAGTGTAGTTAAGGTTAGGCATTAGGGTTAGCAGTGTGGTTAAGGTTAGGCATTAGGGTTAGCAGTGTAGTTAAGGTTAGGCATTAGGGTTAGCAGTGTAGTTAAGGTTAGGCATTAGGGTTAGCAGTGTGGGTAAGGTTAGGCATTAGGGTTAGCAGTGTAGTTAAGGTTAGGCATTAGGGTTAGCAGTGTGGTTAAGGTTAGGCATTAGGGTTAGCAGTGTAGTTAAGGTTAGGCATTAGGGTTAGCAGTGTGGTTAAGGTTAGGCATTAGGGTTAGCAGTGTGGTTAAGGTTAGGCATTAGGGTTAGCAGTGTGGTTAAGGTTAGGCATTAGGGTTAGCAGTGTGGTTAAGGTTAGGCATTAGGGTTAGCAGTGTAGTTAAGGTTAGGCATTAGGGTTAGCAGTGTAGTTAAGGTTAGGCATTAGGGTTAGCAGTGTGGTTAAGGTTAGGCATTAGGGTTAGCAGTGTAGTTAAGGTTAGGCATTAGGGTTAGCAGTGTAGTTAAGGTTAGGCATTAGGGTTAGCAGTGTGGTTAAGGTTAGGCATTAGGGTTAGCAGTGTGGTTAAGGTTAGGCATTAGGGTTAGCAGTGTGGTTAAGGTTAGGCATTAGGGTTAGCAGTGTGGTTAAGGTTAGGCATTAGGGTTAGCAGTGTGGTTAAGGTTAGGCATTAGGGTTAGCAGTGTAGTTAAGGTTAGGCATTAGGGTTAGCAGTGTAGTTAAGGTCTGAGGACCCATGCCAAATCTCTTCAGTCTCCTGTGGAGGTAAAGGTGTTGTCGTGCCCTCTTCACGACTGTCTTGGTGTGTTTGGACCATGATAGTTTGTTGGTGATGTGGACACCAAGTAACTTGAAGCTCTCAACCTGCTCCACTACAGCCCTGTCGATGAGAATGGGGGTCCTCCTTTTCCTGTAGTCCACAATCATCTCCTTTGTCTTGATCATGTTGAGGGAGAGGATGTTATCTTGGCACCACCCGGCCAGGTCTCTGACCTCCTCCCTATAGGCTGTCTCATCATTGTCCGTGATCAGGCCTACCACTGTTGTGTCGTCGGCAAACTTGATAATGGTGTTGGAGTCGTGCCTGGCCATGCAGTCATGGGTGAACAGGGAGCGCTGGAGGGGAATGAGCACGGACCCCTGAGGGGCTCCAGTTTTGAGGATCAGTGTGGCTGATGTTGTTACCTACCCTTACCACCTGGGAGCGTCCCGACAGGAAGTCCAGGATCCAGTTGCAGAGGGAGGTGTTTAGTCCAAGGGTCCTTAGCTTAGTGATGAGCTTCAAGGGCACTGATGGTTAGGTTTAAAAATCAGATTTGATGACTTTGTGGCTGTGCCAGCTAGTGACCACTCTCTGCAGCGTTTCCTTCAGAACAAGCTCTCCTGCGTTATCAGCTATCAGACACTATTTACATCGCTTTGACAACTACAGTACTTTCAAACTCTATCCATAGGCCCTAAAGATAAATATCTGTTTCCTTATGTCATTAAACGATAATAATGGTTCTTTCCTTATTGTTTCAGGAACATCATCCATGGCAGTGACTCCGTAGAGAGTGCTAACAAAGAGATCAAGCTGTGGTTCAAACCTGAGGAGCTGTACAGTTACACTAGCTGCTCCAGCAGCTGGCTCTACTGAGGAGCTAAAGGCTACAAGTTGCCCCCAGGCACAGGTCTAGGATCAGTTTACCATCCATAAACCATTAGCATTAGAAGGGGGAATATAAATCTCTTCCTGGCCACTGAGGACCACACCACTTCCTGTTCATCTTCTGTACCCATTTGTAATTGGTCCATCGCTGATTCCATTCATTCCTCTGGACATAGTTGTCATAGTGAATATGTTTTTTATTGTCATTTGTTCAACTTTCCAATAAATAAAAAAAATCACAACCCCTTATTTTTCCTTGTTGCTGATTATAACACACATCATTTTCTATAGATTATATTGTTATTGTACGTTACATCATGAACATAAACTTTTCTTTGAACATAGACAGTTTAGTAGTGCGTCCATGTCTTGTGTGCCTCAGTGCTGTGACCAGATTGACATTTCAAACATTAGCAGGCAGGCCTCGTCACTGCCAACATGAAGAGGGATTAGCCGGCTCCATAATCTCAGATTGGGATTAACTGTAGATCTGCTGCTTTGCTCAGTTGAACTAACGGTCGACCTAATGGTGGAGGAGCGGGTGTGACCTGGGATGACACTAAGGTTGGAAGCATCACGCACACAATCCTCAGGTCTGGCTCTCATCTCCAGGACGTTGCCCACAAGTCCAAACCCCATTTTGTCTGTCTTATCGGCCGGGGACATCTTCTCATCAATGGCCTTCTCGGCGTTCTGTTGAACAGACTCAAACAAGTTGATGCATGTGTCCATTTCTCATGGATTTATAATGACTTGAGGCGAAGCCGTGGTTTAAAAGGTTTTGGAGTGTGTGCTTCATAATGGACAGTGGTGTAAAGTACTTAAGTAAAAATACTTTAAAGTACTACTTAAGTAGTTTTTTGTGGTATCTGTACTTAACTATTTATATTTTCGACAACTTTTATTTCACTACATTCCTAAAGAAAATGATGTACTTTTTACTACATACATTTTCCTTACACGTTTCATTTTGAATGCTTAGCAGGACAGGAAATGAGAACATCCCTGGTCATCCCTACTGCCTCTGATCTGGCACACTCACTAAACACAAATGCTTTGTTTTTAAATTATGTCTGAGTGTTGGAGTGCCCCTGGCTATCCGTAAATAAATAAACTGGTTTGCTTAATATAAGGAATTTTAAGTTATTCATACTTTTACTTTTGATACTTAAGTATATTTTAGCAACTACATTTAGTTTTGATACTTAAGTATATTTAAAAACAAACACTTTGACTTTTACTCAAGTAGTATTTTACTGGGTAACTTTCACTTTTCCTTGAGTCATTTTCTATTAAGGTATCTTTACTTCTACTTAAGAATGAGAATTGAGTACTTTTTCCACCACTGATAATGGAACATCATATTACCTCATACGACTTGTTGACCACAGCTTTTCATGGCGTCTTTAATTTCCTGTGGTGTTTAAACCAAAGGAGGCTGGTGGGAGGAGCTATAGGACAGGCTCATTGTAATAATGGCTGAAATGGAATAGATGGAACAGAGTCAAACGTGATTGTCATGTGTTTAATGTGTTTGATACCGTTCCGTTTATTCCATTACTATAGTTCCTCCCACCAGCCTCCTCTGGTTCAAACAGCATTGAGGTGAAGTAGACTATAGAACTATAGAGAAAAAATTTAAAAAACAGCATTGACAAATATGGTAATTTATAAGTATCATTTTAATCAGCGTAAAAAAATGTTTCTTACAAAAATCGTTAACAGATACCTTTTCACAGCCATGCGGAAACAGTTTGTAATACTTGGAAACAAAAGACACAAAAATAATACAACCAATATTATGTCTACCAAACATTTGGTTTATTTACAAATTCAAGGTATTGTCTATCAAACCTCGATCACAGCACAAAATGACCAGAAGAAAGAACGGAAACCTCATGTATCTAGATAGAGATGTACAAACCACATTGCAACCAAATTTCTACCACACGGGTCAGTGTTTATAATTTCAATATTATATATTTTTTTAAACAAATCATTTAGTTATTTGTATCCAAAATAAAACACCAAAACATAACTTAAGCCCCTCCATTCATAATTACAGTTAATGAGAATTATTTCCCCAATAAAATAACTAATAATCACTTTATCAAATATATATGTAGCACCATGATATATAACGGTTGAATATAGTGGGGTTGTCACATACAAAAAGAGACCCGTGTTAGTATTCAAAGAACAGACACCTCATTCTAGATTGACCCCCTACTTCCACTAGACATTTAAGATCTGAAAGGTTTGGATAGGTGTAAGAAATATGCCTCAAAATGCCACTAAGCCTATCAAAAGGGCAAAATGGAGCTAGTACCATCTTTCTCATACCTATCCAATCCTTTCGGCTCTATAGGATGAGTAGGGTTAGTGGCTAGGGATCGATTTAGAGTGAGCGGTAGCATGACCAAAGACCATAACAGCAAAACAAGCTCAGTGTTGGTCCACAGAAAGACCTTACAATTTTGCATGCACTAACTGGATTGATCCGGTCCCAAATCAGCCCCTCCCTCTACACACTTCCTGAATCACCCCTTGTACATCTGAACGAATAGGTGTGAGCCAATAATGGCTTCCTGTTCTTACAGGTCTCTAAGGGGCTGATTCAGAGGTGTTGCTTTTGGATTGGGCAGCTCAGTGACATTGGGATATTCCTACATCCATTTCTAAGAATAAAGAGTCATAGTAGCACTGAAAAAGAAACCTCTCTCTCCAAAATGTGATTGTGCATTAGGAATTATTTGGGTTATTTGGAAGGTAGCAGCAAAGTTAGTCTATAAACAGTTGTGTCTTTTTGTTTTTCTAAGATACGTAATTTGATCAGTTAATTGGTTAAGATTACCACAATTCTTTAACACTTTCTTCATTCTCATCTAGCTAGTCATAGTCTGTGCCAGATCTGATTTCTTGAAGTTAACAAAAACCAAATCCTGAACTCCAAACCTTTTTCACATAAGAGGATAGTGACACACTACATTTAATTACTCCGCTGGACATTGTATATAACCTTAATTAATATAAAAAAATTCAATCTAAAATCCAGAGAGGAAACGGTAGAAACTATTGATCGTACATCCTTTGGAAAAGGAACTACACATGGAAACAATAATTGAGGGTAAAACCTAGCTACACAAAGCATGGCGTCAAACTGAACACCGATCAAGGGGTTCTCAACGCATTGTTAATCATTAGAACATGAAGGGTTTATGTAAAATACCTCACCAAATCAACAGAACAATAATAATACAAGAAACCATATCAAAAACAGGGGAGAAATCAACATTCAGACATGGACAAGAAGAAACATTAATTTGTGAGCAAGTTATTCCATTAAGACTTTCCTTTGAATAACTTTATGCAATGTCATTCTGTTTAATTGTGACTGTAATGCACTTTGCTTGACCCTTGCAGCCAAGAAAACACCTTAGAGAAAAATGCAAACATTTCCTGAGAAGTTAATTGTCAACCTTACTGGTATAGAAAGAGAGATTCTAGGTCATCTCCCATCCACTGCAACAATAACTGAGCTAGATCAACTTTTCTGTACTATTCTATTTATACATAGTGGATTCAAATAACATTTATTATATTCTGTTTATAGACCATAGTTCACATAGTTGCCATAGTTATGCAATAGAATGTAGGTCAATTGAAGCAAGTATAATATATTTCATGTACCTTAATATCACTTTAGGGTGTTGTAATTCAGCGATCTGACATAGCAAAATACAGAAAACATTATTGCATATTATTCCATTTCGAGGACTACCTCAAAATGTGCTGTTACAAATATCTGTGTTCGGTGTCTAGTCAGACATATGAGGATATCATTATTTTTTATTTGCATATGGTATATCAAGTTGCCCAAACCTGCATCTCGGATTAGAGACACATGATGTCACTATGACCCCCAACCCTGTCTCTATTTGACTGCCAAGCTCACCAGGAGGTAGTACAACAATATAACATATCACTGCGAGGGAAGAGAGGAAGTCTAGATACAATTGTCACCACTCACTACCAGCTACAATGCACAAGCAGATTCAGGAAGTTGGGAGGATCTCCAACCAATCAGGAATCTAGCAAAAATTTATGCGGTCTAAATGGTGAATAAAGAAGCCAACGGGAAAGGTTTTCTCCTGCTATAGCCTAATCCAATCAGATCCCATTGGTTTTGTGAACGGACACTTACAAAGGCTATCAACAAAGCAATGTTTAATAAATGGAGACATTAACACCGACAAAGTTGTTATCCAGTGGCTCAGTTGAATGCTTAACCAGTACACATCCATTTGGCTCTGAAATAAAGAATTAGCCATAAACAAGAGAGGGGAATCCCTAACCAAACGGTTTTGCATACCTCGATGTCATTCTTGACATGGAGCCTACAATGTTTTATTTCTGATTGACATCATTTTAGGATTAAACTTTGCTCGATTGATAGAAATTCTCTCTCTTTTAGGGACAGATTTATGAAGAGTTTGCACTTGTTTTCTTAGAAGAAAATAGGTTATGACAAGGAATAAGACATTATGGTTGAGTGTAATAACGAGTATCTAATGTGGTTTAGCTTCGTTTCTGGAGTTGTTTCCCCAGTAAAAAAACACTGATGCAAACACTAGATAAGTCTGGTCTCTCTATTGTAAAGCTGCTGACATGCTAGAGGTAAGGATGGTTTCAACAAGCCAGAGAGACTGGCTGTTTGTTCCTGTAGTGCAATCTGTGATCGTGTTTATCTAGTGTTTCCCAACACACACACTAGCAGACTACATAGTATGCATAGCCAATACTAAGAAGTATGTCCGTTAACCTATTGGGGCACAAACCCCATCTAGTCTAAGAGACTCCTTTCACAAGGTTTCAAAACCCACTCAGGCCAAATCACTTTCCTTAATATCTACATAGTTCTATATTGAATAGGTCTCGTCTATGAATATGTATCCTTACTATAATATCCACACCACTCCCCCAAAGAGCTGTTGATAACAAATCAGCATTTAAGACAAAATAACCCTCCAATTTAAAAGTACAAAAACTAACAAAAACAGAAACTTTACCAAAACTTCATGTACTATTAGCAAATCAAAGCAAGTCCACCTGGCAAAATTGTTGGAAAAAAGATTCCTGTTTTATACAGCTCTTTCCCTCCCTCCCTCCTTTCCTCGCTTTCAAGACCGCGTGAAATAAAATCCCTCCCTCCCTCAAGACCAAGTGAAATTCAATCCCTCCTTCCTTAGCTCTCTTACCTGAAAGAAATAAACCAAAGACCTATATATCTGTCACATTTAGTGCAGGTGTCTGTGTGTGTGTGTCCCCGAGTTGTGTCAGAGGTCCTGCCTGGCCTACGGCAGGGTGGTGGGAGAGACAGAGTACCCAGAGAACAGGCTTCTGTTGTGGGCATCCAGAGCTCCAAGGCCCCCTGCCTAGATGCATTTATGGAGGAAGACAGAAAGCCATGGTCGTTTCCAATCATTCAGGGATGTGGGATTCTGATCAGGTTGTCCAGGTATCATAGCCCTCTTCCGGGCCAGTGGCTTTAGGAAGTGTACCGGTTACCCGTTTATATGGTTTATATGGTATGTCGGTCTCACTGAATGAGTGACTGTCCATCAGGGCTCCAGGGTTTGATGTTGTAGCTGCTCAGAAGTGTTCTTCTTCCCTGGATGGTTTTGGGGAGACCTAAGTAGCTCCCTGTCTTGATTTTGTGGGGTAAGGGTTTGGGTTTCAGGGCATGTAGTCACTTAGTGTTTTTGGGGTACCAAGTCCCCCAGCAGTATTCTCCCCTGATTGCAGTGTTAGAGGCCATCTTTTCTGGATGAGTTTTTTTTAGAGCTCTCCATGCTCCCTGCCCTGTTGCTCTTGTCTTGGTTTAGGGATGTGTCTTGTCCTAGTAGGGGGTTGTAGGCAGTGTCTCTCTGGATGTTGGATTTCAGGGGTATTGTCCGGCTCCCCCTACCCTCCCAGGCTTAGCCCCGGTCCCCTGTCCCCCCTGTCAACAGGGCTCCTGTTTGATGTAGTAGTTGCCAGAGCCGTTGCTCTCCTGGTCTGAGACGCCCTGGGAGAAGGTGAACTCATCCACCTCAGCCTGTTCCTCCTTAAGACGTAACAGAGACTCTAGAGTGAGGGAGAGAGAGAGGGAGAGAGAGATAGCAAAATAGAGGGTTACATCATTTTAAAATACATTTTCGAAAGCCTGTCCAGCATACCAAGACAGATAATAAATGTTTAACACCAAGACAGAACAAAATAGCTAAACAACCACTTAAAAAAAAAAATATTCTCTTAGGGGGTAAACAACCATTTTTAGTCACAAAACGCTTTTCAGCACAAGACCAGCTATCCTTGTTAATACCTAGCCCTCCATCTGAGCCTGTAGTTCCTGTAATGAAACCAGACTTCTACAGTATATTATATCACCACTTCTCCTCCTTCCTGCAGACGTCCTGCTCACCTAGTACGCATCATGAGGTGAGAGGAGAAATTGCCCTTTCTCACATTAGTACTTTCACTTCAATAACGTGACACAGAAACAGGTGAATAGAACTTGCTTTCATGCAGGTGTATCCAACACACAGCGATCACACAGCAGGGTCAGCACCTACAGTGGCTGAGGACTGACCCCTATTAGCACCCTCTGTCTGTGTGGAGGTCTCAGTGGTTATTTATTGGTAGTGTTACCTGGTTTGTGGGTGTGATGGTGGTGGTGGTAGTGGTGGTGGGTGCGGGACCGGGGGGCCAGAGTGGGGCACTGGCTGGAGTAAGGGGGCGGACTCTGCTCTTCGTCCTCCCCTGATAGGCTCCTCCTCCTGCCTGCCTGACTGAAGAGCCGACGACCAACCGGAACCTTCCGCTCTAGACACCAAGTTAGACTCAGGTAAGCTACTACGGGTGCTTTCAGGTTGCTACTGCTCCCAACAGTGTAGGTTTGAATGTTCGGTTGCATAGGGTTACTTCATATGTATTTTGAATAATAAAATAAATGCTAACTTATTAATTAATTCATTACAGATCCTATTGTGTGTGTATATAAAGGTAAATGGCCTAGATAATCACATTATTTAATGAATTATATAGCATGTACAGTTGAAGTCGGAGGTTTACATACACCTTAGCCAAATACATTTAAACTCAGTTTTTCACAATTCCGGATATTTAATCCTGTTAAAAATTCCCTGTCTTAGGTCAGTTAGGATCACCACTTTATTTTAAGAATGTGAAATGTCAGAATAATAGTAGAGAGAATGGTTTATTTCAGCTTTTATTTCTTTCACCACATTCCAAGTGGGTCAGATGTTAACATACACTCAATTAGTATTTGATAGCATTGCCTTTTAACTGTTTAACCTGGGTCAAATGTTTCGGGTAGCCTTCCACAAGCTTCACACAATAAGTTGGGTGAATTTTGGCCCATTCCTTCTGACAGAGCTGGTGTAACTGAGTCAGGTTTGTAGGCCTTCTTGCTCGCACACGCTTTTTCAGTTTTGCCCACAAATTTTCTATAGGATTGAGGTCAGGGCTTTGTGATGGCCACTCCAATACCTTGACGTTGATGTCCTTAGGCAACTTTGCCACAACTTTGGAAGTATGCTTGGGGTCAATGTCCATTTGGAAGACCCATTTGCGACCAAGCTTTAACTTCCTGACCGATGTCTTGAGATGTTACTTCAATATATCCACATAATTTCCCTTTCTCATGATGCCATCTATTTTTGTTGAAGTGCATCTGTCCCTCCTGCAGCAAAGCACCCTCATAACATGATGCTGCAACCCACGTGCTTCCCGGTTGGGATGGTGTTCTTTGGCTTGCAAGCCTCCCCCTTTTTCCTCCAAACATAACGATGGTCATTATGGCCAAACAGTTCTATTTTTGTTTCATCAGATCAGAGAACATTTCTCCAAAAAGTACGAACTTTGTCCCCATGTGCAGTTGCAAACCGTAGCCTGGCTTTTTCATGGCGGTTTTGGAGCAGTGGCTTCTTCCTTGCTGAGCGGCCTTTCAGGTTATGTCGATATAGGACTCGTTTTACTGTGGATATAGAATCTTTTGTACCCGTTTCCTCCAGCATCTTCACAAGGTCCTTTGCTGTTGTTCTGGGATTGATTTGCACTTTTCGAACCAACGTATGTTAATCTCTAGGAGACAGAATGCGTCTCCTCCCTGAGTGGTATGACGGCTGCGTGGGCCCATGGTGTTTATACTTGTGTACTATTTTTTGTACAGATGAACGTGGTACCTTCAGGCGTTTGGAAATTGCTCCCAAGGATGAACCAGACTTGTGGAGGTCTACAATTTATTGTAGAGGTCTTGGCTGATTTCTTATGATTTTCCCATGATGTCAAGCAAAGAGGCACTGAGTTTAAAGGTAGGCCTTGAAATACATCCACAGTTAAGAAATTTGTGGAGTGGTTGAAAAATGAGTTTTAATGACTCCAACCTACGTGTATGTAAACTTCCGCCTTCAACTGTACACATTCAAGTTATTTTATTCTGTTTAAATACAATATTTCAAAAACACCAAACATGTTTCAAATGGTTCATAAGAATGACCTCTGATCCATTGTGAAATGTTCTAAAACATGTTCTGAATACACCCAAGGTAAGCTCAAACTCAAGTAAACCAGACTAGCGTTAGTGTGTGACCACGTCTGCACATAGCCCTGCTAAACCACTTCCTAAGACGTGGAACAAGTTGTGCTTGGAACATACAGGTAGACAGATGGCTCTAGATGGATAGAACCAGTTTCAGCATGGACATTGCCATCGAGGCCTTCCACCATTTTAAAGTGGTCAACTGGGTGGGGATTCCTATGGGCTGGGAGTGATTAGCCAAAGATCAGAGCATTGCCTTCTTCAAATTGGTTTGTAGATGGCTTTAAGCTATATCACTGCCATTTAGTGGCCACAAATGAATAACACACAAGAAAGAAGACACACAGCAGGGGACGATAAATCAACAATATTATCTTTATGCTTTTTCAAACACAACAGAAGAACATTCACTACTTTAAAATGGAGAGAGCCCCAATGGCACTGCCCATGTTGTCATGGACACCATAATGGCACAGACAGAAAGATAAGTCCTATTTTTATCTCTATGGTTTGGACCATCACACCCAGTGTTACAACACCCTCGCCACCTTTTTGGCACTCGCCCAGAGTACCACAGCTTCCTGTCATGGGACTCATGCCAACCAATCAGATCCCAAAGAACAGACAAGAAAGAAAAAACTAAACATTAACAGAGATTCTAAGCTAGATAGATTTCCCCCCACCAGAGTGTGGAACAGTGGAGGCTGGTGGGAGGCACTTTGGGAGGACAGAGTCATTGCAATGGCTGGAATGGAATCAATGGAACAGTATCAAACACAGGGAAACCACGTTTGACTCCGTTCCACTGAATCCATTCCAGCCATTATTACAATGAGCCCATCCTCCTATAGATCCTCCCACCAGCCTCCACTGGTGTGGACCAACGAAAGGAGGGAAAGAGGGAAGCGAGTGATGATAAAAGATTAGAGAACTCACTTTTCTTTTGTCCTTTGTATTGTTGAGCTTTCTTCTTGTGCTTAGGTACAGCTGCAGGGATTTCTCTGGCCACTGAAATGATAGAAAATAGAGGAGAGAATAAACAGTGGCCTATTGTTTTACACAAATGTACATTTCTGCCTGTTAGTTTGGGACTCCAATCGTATGTTATCAAGTAATTGGTCACGTATTAGCTGGAACTTAATCCAATCCATCAATGAGAGCCTAAGTGGTAGTTGTTTGGTTTATGATTGTGCATGTTAGTGTGTTGGTGTGTTAGTGTGTTGGTGTGTTAGTGTGTTACATGTTGGTGTGTTACATGTTGGTGTGTTACATGTTGGTGTGTTACATGTTGGTGTGTTAGTGTGTTACATGTTAGTGTGTTACATGTTGGTGTGTTAGTGTGTTACATGTTAGTGTGTTACATGTTAGTGTGTTACATGTTAGTGTGTCACATGTTGGTGTGTTACATGTTGGTGTGTTACATGTTGGTGTGTTAGATGTTAGTGTGTTAGATGTTGGTGTGTTACATGTTAGTGTGTTAGATGTTGGTGTGTTACATGTTAGTGTGTTAGATGTTGGTGTGTTACATGTTAGTGTGTTAGATGTTGGTGTGTTACATGTTAGTGTGTTACATGTTGGTGTGTTGTGTGTTACATGTTAGTGTGTTACATGTTGGTGTGTTACATGTTGGTGTGTTACATGTTGGTGTGTTACATGTTGGTGTGTTACATGTTGGTGTGTTACATGTTGGTGTGTTACATGTTGGTGTGTTACATGTTGGTGTGTTACATGTTGGTGTGTTACATGTTGGTGTGTTACATGTTGGTGTAGTGTGTTACATGTTGGTGTGTTACATGTTGGTGTGTTACATGTTGGTGTGTTACATGTTGGTGTGTTACATGTTGGTGTGTTACATGTTGGTGTGTTACATGTTGGTGTGTTACATGTTGGTGTGTTACATGTTGGTGTGTTACATGTTGGTGTGTTACATGTTGGTGTGTTACATGTTGGTGTGTTACATGTTGGTGTGTTACATGTTGGTGTGTTAGTGTGTTACATGTTGGTGTGTTACATGTTGGTGTGTTAGTGTGTTACATGTTGGTGTGTTAGTGTGTTACATGTTGGTGTGTTAGTGTGTTACATGTTGGTGTGTTACATGTTGGTGTGTTAGTGTGTTACATGTTGGTGTGTTACATGTTGGTGTGTTACATGTTAGTGTGTTACATGTTCCTGTGTTACATGTTAGTGTGTTACATGTTGGTGTGTTACATGTTGGTGTGTTACATGTTGGTGTGTTAGTGTGTTACATGTTGGTGTGTTACATGTTGGTGTGTTAGTGTGTTACATGTTGGTGTGTTACATGTTGGTGTGTTACATGTTGGTGTGTTACATGTTAGTGTGTTACATGTTAGTGTGTTACATGTTAGTGTGTTACATGTTGGTGGGTTACATGTTGGTGTGTTACATGTTAGTGTGTTACATGTTGGTGGGTTACATGTTGGTGTGTTACATGTTAGTGTGTTACATGTTAGTGTGTTACATGTTGGTGGGTTACATGTTGGTGTGTTACATGTTGGTGTGTTACATGTTAGTGTGTTACATGTTAGTGTGTTACATGTTGGTGGGTTACATGTTGGTGGGTTACATGTTGGTGGGTTACATGTTCCTGTGTTACATGTTAGTGGGTTACATGTTGGTGTGTTACATGTTAGTGTGTTACATGTTAGTTTGTTACATGTTGGTGGGTTACATGTCAGTGTGCTACATGTCAGTGTGTTATATTTGGGTAGAACTGTGGTGTTTGATCTCACTCTGTGCGGCGGGGGGCTGTAGCTGGTAGCCGGTCAGCTGACACCAGCCCACGGGGTAGAGGTCAGACGACTGACAGTCCACCCATTGGTCGTACTCGTCCTCCCAGCCATCAAAGTGGATGCGCAACAGGCGGTGGACGATCCGAGTCACAGTGGCAACACACACCAACCTGGGCTCCATCAGGTCCACGGCCTCCAGCTTCATACCCTGACGGAACCCGTGGTTTGGAACATCCTGGGCAGGGGCAACAAGATGGCGGAGGCAAAGACGAGAGACATTTTTAGGTTCTTCGTCAATACAGTGCTTTTTCCATAACAATTTTTGAAAAAAGTCTTACATCAAACATGTATGTAAGCGAAAAATAGATAAATAATTTGCCTTGTAGGTAATGCCTGCTTGTAGTCATTTTTATTTGAAGTATAATTTTCATGTGATCATAGAAAGACAGAACTACAGGACTGCGCTAACCAACAAAACAACACAGCCACGATGTCAGGAATCAGTCCTACCTTGTTAAAGAGCTTCACAGGAGCGGCTATTGAACTTGTTTCTCTGAGGTAGTCAAACCATTTAAATGGCAGTTTAGTGTACCCTGTGGGGCAGAGTCAGTGGTAAGGCTGGGTTAACACATAACCCTTGACCAGAGAGGCCAAAGAGGAAGAGGAACAAGAGCTACCTTCAACAACTGGGACAAAGAGACTATCTCAATGAGACTATCCTTAATTAAATAAACAACGGGTGAAAAAAAATAACTGAGTGAGGGAATGTTGCAGTCTGTGAAAGAAGGAAAAGAAAGTTGGGGTAAGAAGTGTACCTCTAGGGTGTGTGAGTTCGATGTTGTTGATTTCACAGAAGCCGGCAGGGAAGATGGAGGGAGAGGTGGAGTGGTAGCAGAACCAGTCTGAGCCGTCCGTCACCTCCGACCCGTCGACGCCGATCATGAGGTACCCGTCTGCCAACACCTGAAACGGACAGCAAACATCCATCTAAGATGTATACAACTCAAAACCTTAACAGGTGACCAGGGACTGAAAGTAAGTAGAGCGAAACCCCAATCCAGGGGAGCCAACAGCGGAGTAGTATGACCCTTGAATTTTACCATGGAAACGACCCAAACTGTTGCCATGTCTTTATTACAGTGGCTACACAGAAAGCGGAGAAGTGAGACAGTTACCTTTCTTACAGTGGCTACACAGAAAGCGGAGAAGTGAGACAGTTACCTTTCTTACAGTGGCTACACTTATAGCTGAGAGGTTTAGAGGGTCGATGGCCTCTAGTTTCATCCTGTCCCTGAACCATTCACCATTCTGGTCCACGTCTTTCACCTGAGGAGATATCACAGATTCATTCATCATTCTGGATCCGTACATTGGAAAATATCAATACAAACCACAGAGGCACAAAGACTTGGGGCATTGTAAACATGTGGTGTATTTACATTACCTTGGCAAACAGCTGGGCGGGGGCGTCCATTTGACCATCGATTTTCTTTGACACATCTGGGAAACAAACATTGTCAGCAGAGTCAGAAAACAAACACATTAGACTAACTACCTACCTAGGCCTAACTCACTGCCAACTTAACTACCCAAAACCAACTAACTTGACTGACCGGACCGTTTGAAGCGGTGTCCGATGCTCCGGGACCATCCGATGGAGTGTATGAGCGGGGAGTACATGTGACACCAGAAGTCGTCAGAGCCCTCCTCGTAGACGAGCCTCAGTCGTCCCCCAATCACCTGCTCCACCAGAGCCACCCGCGTCCGGCACAGGTGGCTCTTATCCACCACCTCCACACGCATCAGCTTCTTAAAGGGGAACTGCATGTTCTCATGGACCTGGGTAGAGAGGGGGGAATGAAAGGAAGCGCTAAGAGTGGGTGCTTTTAGAGAACTAGGTAGAGTTTAAGCCATCGTCCTTACCGGTGTTTACGTCTTGCAGCTCAAAGTGATGAAATCTTACCTTGGTGGCAAAGTCCGGTGGTAGTGTTTTGGCTCCAGTGAGACGCTTCACAAGGAAAGCTTTCCAGTTAGAGTACTTTAGCTGTATCGCTGAGAGAGAAACCAAAAACATAATCCATCATCAGTCTATCAATCTGTTTTCCATCTTCTGTTAAGTTCAAGGCCTGTTAAAAAAGGCATGTTAAAAAAGGCATGTTAAAAGCATGTTAAAAAAGGCATGTTAAAAAAGGCATGTTAAAAGCATGTTAATAAAGGCATGTTAAAAAAGGCATGTTAAAAAAGGATGTTAAAAAGGCATGTTAAAAGCATGTTAAAAAAGGCATGTTAAAAAAGGCATGTTAAAAGCATGTTAATAAAGGCATGTTAAAAAAGGCATGTTAAAAAAGGATGTTAAAAAGGCATGTTAAAAGCATGTTAAAAAAGGCATGTTAAAAAAGGCATGTTAAAAGCATGTTAATAAAGGCATGTTAAAAAAGGCATGTTAAAAAAGGATGTTAAAAAGGCATGTTAAAAAGGCATGTTAAAAGCATGTTAAAAAAGGCATGTTAAAAGCATGTTAAAAAAGGCATGTTAAATAAAGGCATGTTAAAAGCATGTTAAAAGCATGTTAAATAAAGGCATGTTAAAAGCATGTTAAAAAAGGCCTGTTAAAAAAGGCATGTTAAAAGCATGTTAAAAAAGGCATGTTAAAAAAGGCATGTTAAAAAAGGCCTGTTAAAAAAAGCATGTTAAAAAAGGCCTGTTAAAAAAAGCATGTTAAAAAAGGCCTGTTAAAAAAGGCCTGTTAAAAAAAGGCCTGTTAAAAAAAGGCATGTTAAAAAAGGCATGTTAAAAAAGGCATGTTAAAAAAGGCATGTTAAAAGCATGTTAAAAAAAGCATGTTAAAAGCATGTTAAAAAAAGCATGTTAAAAAAGGCATGTTAAAAAAGGCATGTTAAAAAAGGCATGTTAAAAGCATGTTAAAAAAAGCATGTTAAAAAAGGCCTGTTAAAAAAGGCATGTTAAAAAAGGCATGTTAAAAAAGGCATGTTAAAAAAGGCCTGTTAAAAAAGGCATGTTAAAAAAGGCCTGTTAAAAAAGGCCTGTTAAAAAAGGCCTGTTAAAAAAGGCCTGTTAAAAAAAGCATGTTAAAAAAGGCATGTTAAAAAAAGCATGTTAAAAAAGGCCTGTTAAAAAAGGCATGTTAAAAAAGGCATGTTAAAAGCATGTTTAAAAAAGCATGTTAAAAAAGGCCTGTTAAAAAAGGCCTGTTAAAAAAAGCATGTTAAAAAAGGCCTGTTAAAAAAGGCATGTTAAAAAAAGCATGTTAAAAAAAGCATGTTAAAAAAGGCCTGTTAAAAAAGGCATGTTAAAAAAGGCATGTTAAAAAAGGCCTGTTAAAAAAGGCCTGTTAAAAAAGGCCTGTTAAAAAAGGCATGTTAAAAAAAGCATGTTAAAAAAGGCCTGTTAAAAAAGGCATGTTAAAAAAAGCATGTTAAAAAAGGCCTGTTAAAAAAGGCATGTTAAAAAAAGCATGTTAAAAAAGGCCTGTTAAAAAAGGCCTGTTAAAAAAAGCATGTTAAAAAAGGCCTGTTAAAAAAGGCCTGTTAAAAAAAGCATGTTAAAAAAGGCATGTTAAAAAAGGCATGTTAAATAAAGGCATGTTAAATAAAGGCATGTTAAAAGCATGTTAAAAAAGGCATGTTAAATGGCATGTTAAAAAAGGCCTGTTAAAAAAGGCCTGTTAAAAAAGACCTGTTAAAAAAGGCCTGTTAAAAAAAGCATGTTAAAAAGGCCTGTTAAAAAAGGCCTGTTAAAAAAGGCATGTCAAAAGGCATGTTAAAAAAGGCATGGTAAAAGGCCTGTTAAAAAGGCCTGTTAAAAAAGGCCTGTTAAAAAAAGCCTGTTAAAAAAGGCATGTCAAAAGGCATGTTAAAAAAGGCATGGTAAAAGGCCTGTTAAAACAGGCATGTCAAAAGGCATGTTAAAAAAGGCATGGTAAAAGGCCTGTTAAAACAGGCATGTTAAAAAAGAAAGCGTATTACTATGATCATGATTATGGAATGATGTTTACATTTGGGAGGTACGAGCGGTTTCCCGCTGGATGCGCACCACCCTACGTGGTGGATCTCTGGAACACAGAGGTTACACCAGAAGTCCCTGCTGGTGTCGTTGTCAAAACCCTCGTACCGCAGCAGAGCCTTGAACCCTGGGGAAGAGAACAGAAACAGAAAGAGCCTCTCATGGGACATCTTTACAACCCCATTACTGTGCATTCTTCTAAGAATTATTAAGAATAGTCTGCTCATTATGGCAAAAAAAAAAAAATACATTTTAAATGTTAAGAATTGTTTGGTTACACGGATAGAAATCCTTCAAGTGGTTAGATGTGTTCTTACCTGACAGTTTGACGATCCCTGCTACCCAGTAGACTTTAGTAGAGAGGTTAGTATCGGAGTTGAGCACCTCGACCATCACTCCTTCAGCTAGGTCTCCCCAGCACGTACCCATAGGGACCTGAGACACCGAGAAATAATGAAATGTAACACAAGTTCATAATATATCCCACAAGGTACAATTGTGTTGATCAAAACAAGGTGGATTTACAGATATATAACCTTAGCATCTGCAATAGACTTCAATACAGGACAATTTGAATGTCTAGCTGTTGTTTAAACGTACGTGCTTGAAGCAGCTGACTGGTGCTCCAACCAAGTTATTGCTACAGATGTACCGCCCCCAGTCAAAGCCTTCAACAGGAACCACTGTAGGGGAGAAGGAACAAGGTCAACATTCACTATACTGGGTCAGGAAAGAGAATGTGTGTTCTTATAACTAAAACCATCTTCCATTCAAGGCCATTCTTCTGCATAACAACAATATGAGAGATTGTGTGTTCTGTCTATAATATATGCCATTTAGCAGAAGCTTTTAACCAAAGCGACTTAGTCATGCATGCATACATTTTACATATAGACGGTCCCGGGAATCGAACCCACTATCCTGGCTTTGAAGCGCCATGCTCTACCAACTGAACTACAGGTGGACTCGCCTGCTTTTGACTTAGCCTGGTTCTGTTGTTGTTGACTTGCTTGGTACTGGGCGTAAGCTGCCAACTTTGCCATGAGAGGCTGTTTCTGTAAGACCTTGGCCTTTTTCGTAGGTGGTTTACCCTTCAGTAAAAAGCACAAAACATTTACAGTGAGATTAGATTGAAGAAACAAAATATGCCCACACTTTTTACTGGTTATGTTCTCTTGCATTTCCAAAGGAAATAGAAGAAGATGTTCTAATTCTACTATCTGGCTACAACAAATAACATACAGAACATAGTATGGGATTATATGGTTACCTGGAGTCTAGCCAAGATGCTGGCTTTCTTAGAGTTGGAGGAGTAACTTCTAGAGCAGGAGACGCTGCAGAAGCGTTTAGTCTTGGAGTAGAAGGCGTCTCGCACTCCGACCATCCCACACATCTCACACGTGGCTGGAAAACAAGGCAAAACATAAACATTTCCTGGGAACTCAGAATAAAGCAGGATATTCCAATTCATTCAAAGCAATGTATTCTTCTTTCATCAGTTATTTTCCTCAACTATATTGTATGAAATGACAGGATAACTATGACAGTAGCAGGCCGGGATCTATGTCAATCACAGGCAGCCACTTAATTCACTCGCTTAACCGGTTTTGTGCAATCACCCCAGAGACACTGACTGACCCATAGGATTCTTAACTGATTTATATCTATGGATCCTATATCAATATTTCCCTGTACTGACCCATGCCGGTCTTGCCGTCGGGATAGGTGTAGACCTGTCCATTGTTTTTGATGATGGGCAGGCTGGCGGGGATGGAGGGCACCTCGTCCTCACTGTCCTCTGAGCTGGAGCTACTGGTGCTCTCCTCACTGCAGCTGTCGTACCGGTCAAACATCCCAAACGAGTCCTGGCGCTTACGCTCCGAACGCGGGGTGCGTTCAGCCTGGAAGAAGCAGAGAGAGGGAACGCATGACGCCTACTGACACCAATTGTACAGTGAGAGGGATATAATATCATTTATTGACACTTGTTCTTCTTTCAACAAGTGAATAATCACAACTTAAATAACATGTTTTATTATGGCATATTAGTCCTAATAGAAGATTGGTATACTTGGAAACCGTGTACGGTAAACAACGTGATACAACAGCCACACTGATATGTAGCAGATATAACTACCACGGCTAAGCATATGTACATGGCTACAGACATCCATGAGATAACATCCATACCAATACAGTTACTAGCATCGGATAACATTTAACTGAGCAATAACTGAGTCTTACGTATTTATATATATATAAAATACAATACCAGTTTCCTTGCTATATAATCACAAAGCCGCCTAAGTGTTAATTTATTTACCACCTCTGCATATAATAGTAGCTGGTAGCTAACGCTAGCTTGCTAACTTAGCTGTCTGGAGAAACACCTCCAGCTAAACGATCCTTTCCCCATCATCTTAATCGCACTAACGTTACTGTCTAGCTAGCTATTTATGTTACCGTTAACACTTAGCTAACATTGTTACAACGGATTGTGCAGAATGAATGTGAGAGACATGGGCTGGGCCTCAGCTAGCAAACCTGTTATTCCAGTTCTAGCGTTAGTTACTTGGCTAGCTGACCTAGCTACCGTCAGTTACAAGACACCGCTTGCAATAAATTATTTAAATGAGTATCCATTTAGCATGTAAAAACCGAATAAAAGTGTCCACATATTCACTTTTCAATAAAATAAGGGCTGTTGGATATTGCTATTTTGTAGTTTAGGGGATTCAATCAGCTGTTACTACAATCCGATAACGAAAGGGGAGCGCTAGCTAAGGCTAAAGTTAGCACGCTTGCTACACAACAAATCGGATACGGACGGCCCACATCGGGAAAATTAACTCACCAAATCCCTTGTGTTCTCCATCAGCCCTTCATATAGTTAGTATTTTATTGGCTCAATTAGAATAGTAAACCCCCCAAAGTAGGGGGTTTAATAGCTTGAAAAAGCTAAACTCAGAGCCCCGAAAGGAACTCAAGCAGGATAGTATCAACAAAAATCCAATGTATCAAATGAGCATGCGCGATCAGAACCCACTTTGTTGTGATTGGTCAGCGCTTAACGACAAGACACAGAAACAAAACAATTGTGTAAAGTCTACCCTACTTTCAATAAATATTAGGAAATAACCACAATTTTCGATTGTAAAAGTAAAAAAAGAGCAAAGTGACCTGCCAAAACGTTCATAGTCAATATACTGTAAAATACATTTGTAGAGTGGAACAGCTATACTTTGAAATCAAATCAGCAAAGCATTCTGACATATTTAAGTGTATTATATCTTTATTCTCACAACATAAAACTGAAGCACAATACTACAGAGGCTTACATTTTAATTTACAGATTGATTTTGTTCTAACAGCCACAATCACCTAATATAGGGCTCGAATGGCTCATATCAGCGTGTTATCTTAAACAATACTGGCATTCAACTTATTTTTCTCCATCTCTTCGGCAACTTCAACAATAAACACATAGCAGCACAAGGCATAACTGCATGAAAGGCATAAGGCAATAACCAAAATCAACCCGTATTCGGGAAATACAACAGTTCAATGAAATTGGCTGGGAGAACTGCTGCACAGTCTGCATTCCAAATCGACCTCTAACCATTCCTGCAGATCAGTAGTGATCGGATAGGTTCAGGCCACATGGTAAGTGGTTCAACTTGCCCGCTGAGGTTTTGCAAAAATTGTTATCATCCAATTGTTTCAGATAAACAGAAAATGCCAAGGAGTATGGGGCTAATGGTCCATTTGGGATTCAGCATTAGTCAAGTAAGGCTTCTCGAAGAGGGCGAGGGGGTTGGTGGCATGGGGGTGAGGGAAGGTGTCCACTTCATAACATGGAGTTGATGCAGAGTGGATGGTCAGTGCTGAAAGAAAGCTAAGGTGAGAGGAAAAATAAACACCAATGTTTGTGTAGTGGGATGTGTCTTGCACTCTTCCAATACTAATAAAGACATGTTAACAAAAAGTATAGCGTTTTCAATTTGTATCCATTCATCATTAAAATAGATCAATTACATCAGTGCATATATTACAAAAACATTACACACTACAAAAACCAGGGAAGGGTATACGGAACTTGACATGTCTGTCTTTGGTCTCAGACGAACTCGTCGTCTAGAACATCATCAACGCTTCCTGAGATTGAGGCAACTTCTGAAACAAAAATATAAAAACACGCATTAGGTTAACTAATAAATAAGCATCGTCATTCTGGTCTCAAAATTAATTCACCACATCTCAGTGAGTTGTCCAGACAGTGTTCCACGCGATCCCTGATGAACGACAGGAAGTGCCTTGGTGATTGAGGAGTGATGCAGGCCCAAAGACACACAATAGCCATGTGACAAATCAACCCTCGTTGTGAAAAGTGGAGTCCCTCTGAAATTCAGCTTTACCTCTGTTTGGGATAGACTCCTTCATAGGTCATAATTCCTGAGGGCTCGCTCTCCTGTCATTTGCGTCAGTGCAGTTGGGCTCCTCGTTGAATTGCTCTGAGGTTTGCAGACCACTCCTCTGATGCGTTGGCCGCTCTGCAATACCCAATCTTCCACTCTCCGTCCCAACCTCCTCTGGTGAATGGAATCCCGCTGAAGGTTCGTTCCTGTGTTCAGATCCTGCCTCCTTCCCAAGTGGACTCGTCACTTCCTCCATCTCGTGTTCGTCCAGTCGGTTTCTCTGTTCCTCAGTCTTCTCATCCATTCCAGCTTGGCTTTCCAGAGCATTCATGTCCATTGCCTCCTCAGAGAGGTGGAATGGTAGTCTTGTTGCTTTCCTCTTCCTCTGTGGGTTGCCACCATCAACATTAGGGCAGGACACAGCCTGACCCTTCTCCCAAGCAGGCGCCACTAACCCCATATAGATAATATCACTCCCACTGCTACTACTACTGCTGCCAACTACAACCACACTAGGACTTTCAGTGCCATCTTCGCCACCCCCATGCCTGCCCTCTTCCAGCCACGCGTGCCTCTGTGTGGGGAAGGTAGGAGTGGAACCGATAGCCCCTTCACTGTTCTGCTCCTCGTCCACTTCCTCCTCCAGACTGTAACCTCTAGTCGACCACCACGTTGAGTTTCCCCCAGTTGTCTCCACTTCTCCGGAAGACGAGGTTAAGCCACATTCCTCATACCCGTCATAACTGGAGCCCTCCAGGAAGACGTCGTCACTCAGCATGACCGAACCCAACAAAGAGGTCACGACCTCCAGAGGCGACGAGGAAGTAGATGAAGAGGTACAGGAGGACATAGGAAGTGTGTGTGTGAGTTGCAGCTGGGGCACTGAGCTGTAGAGGTTGGTGGTTCGGTTGAGTGTGTGACAGCGCTCGCCCGGGACCTGGTGGTCTGGGGAGAGGGGGTGTTCAGAGGGGCTGGGGGACTCCAGGATGTGGGAAACCAGGTCCACCAGGGCTCGCTGGGCCGGGGTGGAGTGGGTCAGCCCAAAGCCAAACCCAGAGGGGCTGTCATCAACGTCAGCCCGCTGCAGCTCCAGAGGGCTCAGAGAGCCTGAGAATGACGGTGTGGCCAGCTCTAACACCAACTCCTCATTCTGATGGCCTGTAACTTAATAACACATGTCGCCAAAAGGAGTTGTCACACTGCGAAGAGAGAAAACAACTGGGGACAACGGTTTGATTTCTAGGGCCGTGTTTATGGCTGTGGCGGTCACGAAATTTCATCAGCCGGTGATTGTCAAGCAAATAACTGTTGGTCTCAAGGTAATTAACATAAACACATTTAGCATCTCCTGGCTTCCACACAGCCTACAAGCCACTTTAAAAACTAATAAATCCATGTAATATAGCCTACACCATCACAATACATCCATTATTTATTTTAGACAGGTCTAAAGCAGCATGACATTAAGAAAATGTAGTCCATTGCAGAAGAACAGAATAGCATACTCTGAGTTGTCCTTATGTTAGGTCCTGATGTGGCTATGCCAAATGGCTCTGGGCTACACTAGTTCATTTACCAGACAAGATTTGCTTAGAATTCCGTGGAATTATTTTATAGTATGAATACAATTGAACAAAGCTGAATAAAATGTAAATATTTACTCCAAACGATGGAGCGTGCACAGGAGGCTATTCTGTGTTGAGCGGTTAACAAAGAAATAGGTATTCCTATACGCTTAATTTAGAGTTATTAATGTAACGTTATACAAATGTTGGGCTGTTTTAATACATTGTAAGGCTGCATGAGACTAATGATTTGAAAAAAGTAGCTTGAAAGGCATGAGCTCTGCTTAGTGTTTTGCGCAGGCTGCACACACTCCAATAGTCTCTCATTCACTATTTGACAAGCACTCAAATTTCCTGGCGGAATCCCCTTTGTGGCCGTAATGATCCCCAAAAAATTAATACATGTATTTTGCAGCCCGGAGTGACCTTCTCCCTATGTGTGCTGCACAATTCCAAAGCTTCTCACACGGCTCTCCGTCATGTAAAAATGACTTGTGTCATGCACAAAGTAGATGTCCTAACCGACTTGCCAAAATGACAGTTTGTTAACAGAAAATTTGAGGAGTGGTTGAAAAACGAGTTTTAATGACGCCAACCTTAGAGTACGTAAACTTCCGACTTCAACTATATCTACGCACTTAAAAGGCAAATGGAGGACGCTTTCCCCGTGGTTCATTTTCATGCCAGACAGCTAGGCTATACTCCTGTTGTAGAGAGAAGCAATGTGCTTAACATAGGGAAAGTTGAGAAATAAATAGTAGGTCTAGTCTATAGAAAGCTGATGGGATCCTCTTTATATTAGCGGCCATCACTGTTTTCCCTCAATTATACAGCCTATAGAAATGTTGAGCAACAAGTGACGGATTAGATTTGCAAAAACATTTGCATTGATGTCAGTGATTAGAGGGACAATAGAGCGCCGAGTACCAGGCACTTAGTAGCCTACCAAACTTGCTACTGACCAGCAGCAGCAGAGCTTAGAGAAGCATGTGGAATTTGACTGGTTTCATGACTCGTGACTGCCAAATACAGTCACCGCAACAACCCTAGTCATGTGCAATAAAGCAAATAAATGCATTGAAAAGGA
Organism: Salvelinus namaycush; assembly: GCF_016432855.1. NCBI lineage: Eukaryota > Metazoa > Chordata > Actinopteri > Salmoniformes > Salmonidae > Salvelinus > Salvelinus namaycush. The sequence goes on from NC_052310.1 coordinate 6,985,148, forward strand.
ACATAAATTATTTCACTCACTCAGGTAGAACATAATCCATTTAAATGTTTTTGTTGATTTACCTACTGAACGGAACCCTCAGTGTATACCCACCTGATAAGCTGATGCAGGACAGGCTTAGCTCCGACGTGGCTCCAGTCACATCATCCTAAAAGAAACAGTTATAAGTCATATATAGTTCTGCACTTGAAGTCTTCATCTCTAATTGATGGTCCCTCTCCTCTGCCTGGTGTTCTTACCAGCATCCTCTGTAGTGTTCCAGGGTCGTCCCTGTCGCCACCCCCGTTCCCATTATCCTGGCTAGGTACAGCATGGCCCAGACTCACCATCTCCTCTCCTAGATCTACAGCCTGACAGAGACCACCAGATAAGGAAGTTCAAATGTTGACAATCATAGGGGGAGAAAAAAGTATGACAGAGAGAGACAGGACTGTAAGAGCCTGAGAGGGAGAGAAAGTGTGAGTGAATAAGTGATAGTCGAGGCAGCCATTTTCCATCCTAGTCCAGTACTGACCTTGCCCTCTGTGTTGTCGTAGAGTTGTACACTTGGCCAAGAGGAGACCTCAGAGTGGGTGTAGCTGCAAAGTTTGGCCAGCAGGGGTCTCCATTCGGCAACATACGTCAGGCGCTCAAAGTCGTCCAGGGCTTGGTCGCTCCACACCTCACCTGCCGGGTCGACTCCAGCTAAGCTGCACTCGATGGCCTGGAATGGTAGGCTGAGAAAGTCACTTCTAGAAGGGGAATGAGAGAAGACAAAACATTAGCCAAAGAGCCATTCGAGAAAGCTTTCATCTATTACGTCCTAAATACAGTGAGTGCTGGACTATTGTCCAGCTCTTTCTGACCCCTCACCTCATACTCCGGAGACTATCCCTGGGTAGTTCTCCATTGTCGCCAAAGTCGACATAGTAGAGGTCCACCAGGCCAGAGCCCATCATCCCCAGGACCCTCGCCCTGTTCCAGGTGCCGTAGTCCCGGTACGGAGCTGCCACGATGTCCCCCACCACGATGGTCTCCACTCGCTGCTCCTGGAAGAGTAACACAACGGTCTCAACACTACAGACAATCCTATAGAAAGTGTAAAAAAAAGCATTTCTCTGCAATGTAGAATGAAATTATAAAATGGTGTTCAGAGCGGACTATTTCAATGGTTTATTGTAGGTGGAATCTATACAATCATGTTCACTGGGGCACGCAACAGGAAACAAATGTGCATGTCTTATTGGACAAGACAAAAAAATCCCTTCCTGTTTCAGTCCATTTTCACCTGTTTGGTGTCTAAAGAACACAAGCAATGACTGACCTGCAGGGTGCCGTTGCTGTAGAAGCGGCTCATCTCAGCAGTAAGTTTGTCTAGCTGGAGGGAGCGGACCCCCAGGATCTGGATCCAGAAGTGGTGGGGGTTCTCTGACGCTGACACATACACCTCCAGGTGTTCATCTGGCTGGAAGCTCAGGTCTGGACTGGGGACTAGATGAGAGATATAGATGAGAGAAAATAGGAACATGCACACCATTACATAGTCTATGTGTTGCAGAGAATAGGAAAACTCATTCTGTAGTCAATGATTTAGGAAATTAGCAGTGTCAACGGGAGAGCACCTGTATTCATCTCAGTATTGTACATCCAATTTCAAAATGGCTACAACTATCCCAAAAGTCAGAACATCCAAACTTACTTTCAAATTTAGAAACATCTGATAGGGAGTCAGGCGACAGAAGATCATCCTCCTCTCGTGCCTCTGTAGCCAGCTGTACCGCCTCTCCTCTAGCCTGGGAAAGGGCTCCCACTGCGGTCTGGACACCGTTAGCCTGGACGAGCCCCCCTTCCTCCATCCAGAGAGATCGTGGAGCCTCCTCCAGCTTCAGTTCCTGTGTGGGTTTGATCTCAGTGACCTCTGAACTTTGTAGCGACAGAGTAGAGTCCATACAGCCAGATGCTCTAATACACCCCTATATAGGAATGTTAGAGCATCAGGGTATATGGGCCACTACATGACTACTATAGCAGGACTTCTGCAGTCCAGAAAAGTGATGTGTTGGACCTTTGTTTACCTCTGACCTTTGACCCTGGGGCTCAAAGGGTCTTCGTTTCTGGCGCTGTGCTGAGGACTGGGTAATCCTCCTCCTTACAGCCTCATCCTCAAATACCTTCTCTAGGATGAGCTCCTATAAGAATAATTAACATGACATTGTTTAAGTGTTAGGTACATAGCTGGTTATAACACTGCAGAAGATACATTCTTGCCCTCACCTTGGCCTGTCTGACCTCCAGCCTTGTCCCTGTGACGGACACCTTGCCCTTCTCTAGACCCCGCCCCCTCTCCCTGGGACATAGGACTCTTGCTCCCGTTGTCCTGGTGATGAGCTTCAGAGACTCCCCTCCACGACCTGAAGCACACAGCAATATAATTCAATCATTCATACGATTTATATCTATGAAACGGTGAGCTATGGAACATAAGTAATTTAACATACACATGGCAGTTTTTTTACAAACATGTAGAAAATCCTCTTTACCTATGATGCGTCCGAAGGCGGTCTGGGGCACCTCCATGACTTCAGTGGTGGTCTCGCAGTCTGTGGCCAGGTTCTCCAGGGCACACCTGGCCAGCAGCACCTGCTGAGGTGAGCCCTGCAGCAGGAAACACACTGAATTCTGGGAACTTTGCTCCCCCTCCCCTGCCTGCGAAGACTCAGAGAGCACCCTCACGCGGGCACCGGACTTCTGCATCAACTGGATGGAGGGAGAAAGAGGGACAGGTGAGAAGAGACCCTCCACACTGTCACACAGAGCCTGACAACATGATGAAATAGTAAGACAACCGGGCCAGGCGGGCTAGTAGGTCACTGACCAGGTCCAGGAAGGAGGCTTGGTACTTGGTAATGTTCCTGTAAACCTCCAGAGGTACTGACATCCTGGACTCTTCGGTGTTAGCCAGCGGAGCTAGAAAATAAAAAGACACCACTCCATAATCCAGTGTAAAAGAGAGGATTATCTAGTACCAACGAGATGCGAGACTCACGGCTGGTGCTTTTGATTTGTCGGTAGACGATGTATCCCACCGTCGCTCCTACAGACAGCCCCGCTGCCAGAGCCACAACTTTACCAGAGCTCAGGGTGCTCTTAGGCCCCTCCCTCACTGCCTCCATCACACGCCACGTGCCCAGGGAGAGACTCCACCTACACAAGGCATGTTACGTCAGACAAATAGAACATGTCATAATTCAGATTACCTAGACAGACATCAGATTCCACCTGAAAAGCACGTGTTAAATCTCCTCCTGACAGTGGCATCCATTCCCACATGACACATCTGCTGTTGGAAACTGCACATCCTGAAAGCTCCATAGAAGCCATGCAGTGAAAATGCGAGCACACAAGCCAGTTGGCTAAATGATACTTACCATTGAAATTGGCAAAATAAAAATAGTTCTTCCAAAGCAAGAGAACAGGGAATAACACCATTTTCCTCAACATCTATACCATGGATAGGAACGTGAAGCCATCGCCCCACTAGTCTGATCCCTGATGTAGGCTACTGCATTCTTTCAGATCAAACCAACACACACAATAGTAACCTATGTGATTAGCCGCTGAGCACGAACACACACAAAGCACTGTTCAGCCATAGGGCAGAGAGCATACTGCCTTTGCCTCAGCCCAGAGTGGCGGCTGCAGAGAGAAGCTAACCTAGACGTGCTGTTAGCTGGGCAACACCACAGTTGGGTCAGTTTAACTCCTGCCATTAGAAGTAGACTACATTCGGCCCGAAACACTATACTGATAAATACGGCCATCTTTCTAATCTTCATAACGGGTCCAGGTCCATTAATGTTAATGTGTTTGCTGCTTATGCTGGAAAGGGACAGGACTGGAGAGGAGACTATACTGTAGAACTGAAAGGATTTGGATTCGACTCGGTTTTGGGGCATACGTAACCCAACAGTGTGGTGTATACGGCCCACTCGGGCCTGAGGCAGCTATAGTGGTCACACCATGCAGACTGAGGCGTGTGTCGTCTCACTGTGACAGGATGGCCCGCGGGCTGTAGTTGAGAAACACCTGGGACCGAGAGATGCCCAGGTTCCCCACGTCCATCTGGGCAACCCAAACAATGTCACTCCTCTAGAATTTGGGCTTTTTGAGTTCACCAACAAGGAGAATTGACAGACAGGTAAGAGAGGTTGTCAGCGAGTGGCTCATTTTACAGCAAAAATTATGTATTTGCCACCGTCTAGAGACTGTAGATACCTGCTTGCAAATGTGGAAAGGACAAAGTTTTATCATACACTCATGCTGAGCTGGACCATTGGTTGGAATTAGGCTGAATGTCAGTGACCCTGCTGTATGCAGGAAGCTAGCCTAATAAAAATCAGACTGATGGTAATTATTGGTATATAGTCAAACAAAGCACTTACAAGCCAGAATGTTGAATAAAATTACATTTGTACTTACTCTACTGGCTCTCTGCGGGGTTGGTCCTTCAGCCGGTCGAAATCTGAGACAAAAGCCACAGGAAAGTATTATTTACCCAGCTTTTTAGAGCGCCAGTACTGATGTTGAAATGTCTATCACCTGACACCTGCAAGACATATTTCAGTATGCATGCACATCCAAATTGTGCACGTGCCTTAGGTCATGCGCAAACATCTTGATTACCACAGAGACCCGCATATTGAAGTGGGTCCAACCTCACGAACAATCGGCAGAGTACGTTCAAATATAAATTGTATTCAGACTTAAATAACTAATCGTACCTTGTCTATGTAAAATGTGCGTGACTATGCTGTACAGGCTACAGAAAGCATCGCCACTAGGTACCGCTGCAGCAATTAATCCGTAGTACTCAAATGTACTGCGTCGTGTAAAACAATTAGTTCGGGAGACCACAAGCGAAGATGCTAGCGTAGAGAACCTGGTTTTCAACTATGACGTTCTAAATAAGCAAATATTCTTGACATTTACTTTGAGACATATGCTCAAATGACATGCGGATGCAACGAATTATTTCCTTTCAGGCGTTAGTCATTGCGATTGAGAAGTACGCAACGCTACGTTGAGTGCCACACTAGGTTGTGATGCGTTCTGTGTACCACATGCGTTCAATATTTTCAACTCGTGCGTTGCTTTATGGTGTGGTGGTAAACGGAAGTACAGACTCCAACTAGATGCTAGTTAAAAGCTAAACACATGTACGGCAAATGCGGACTACACATCCGGCAAAACAAAACGCATATGCATCTGGTGTATATCGGGCAGTGACCGTTTAGAACGCACTGTACCGACGCTAGTTAGCGTGTTTGCTCACTCAGAATGAAGTCTCAAGTAATTTGGTGCAAGCGGAGTCGCAGTGACATTGTCTAGCAGCACTCGATGTCAGAATGAGGTCTCAAGTAATTTGGTTAAAGCGGAGTCGCAGTGACATTGTCTTGCAGCATTCGATATGTCAAACATGATCATCAATGTCAAATACATTAAAAGCAATCAAAACTAGTGTTAGTTATCGTTGACACTTACAAAAACACCTTCTCTCGTCGTTTGACCGCTCTGCAAAAATCTTCCCGTTCCAAATCGATGTATGGACGGACGTAAGTAATGTTATTTCAAGGCAAACTCAATGCTTTTGACTGGTTGGTTAAGAATCCGAATACTGGTGATTTCAGCCAATCACAGCTCGGTTGGTCATGCTTTGGGGGAAGAGCTGTGGCCTAAAATAACCAATCACCAATCAAATGTTCAAAAAATCCTCAAGAACGTGAATTGATGTTGCAGAAAAAACAATGAAATAAATATCTTGTACATACAGCGCACGCTGTTGCACGTGTACAGTCAGGTCCAAAATTATTGCCACCCTTGATAAAGATGAGAAAAAACCACTGTATTAAATAACAAATACTGAGTTATATTGTATGCAAAAAAAGGGGAATTATATTATGTTATACTAATACAATTGCTCAGATAGATTTTGTTTAACAAGTAATATTTATTCTGTAATAGAAAAGTGTCAAAATTATTTGCACCCGTTTTCCATACCTCACCTTCCGAGAATAATGCAACTGAGCCTTTTTCCTAAATGTTTTATGAGTTGGAGAACACATTTGGAGGGATCTGAAACCATTCAACCATACAGAATCATTCCAGATCCTTGATAATCTTCATCTGCTCTTCAATTCAAACCACTAGTTTTCAATGGGATTTAAGTCAGGAGACTAAGATGGCCATTGCATAAGGTTAATTTTGTGGTCAATTAACAATTTCTTTGTGGATTTTGATGTGTGCTTGGGGTTATTGTCTTGCTGGAAGATCCACCAAGTTTCAGCCTCCTAGCAGAGGTAACTGAGGCTAAAATGTCCTGATGCTGGGTAAAGTGCACAAACAAAATCTCTTTCTCTGAGCAATTGTAGTAGTATAAAATATATATTTTTTGCATACAATATAGCTCAATACTTGTGTTACTTATTTTATATAATTTTTTGCTCAAGGGTGACAATTTTTGACCTGACTGTAGGATGATTGGGCAGTGATGGCCTTTAATTTTCATCCAAGACCTTTAAATCATGAGGTTTCAGTGGCAATTTTTGCATGTAAATCTTGGTGGGGCAAAATAAAAAATAAATGTGGGATGCATGCCAGCAAAGCCACAACACTAAACAATACACTAATTGCACTATAACGGTGACAAACGGTGCCCACAAACTGTTAGGGACTACATAAAGCTGTCCCAACACCCTACCGCTGCTACACCTGGCTCTCAGCGGAGCCTTGTCTGGCACCAAAACAGTTAATTCAGCCTCATTTACTGCCTTTAAAAAAACATAGATGAAATGGCTGACTTGTTTAAACAAATGTGGTTTCTGCTGACAATTGAGATGTACAAACTATGGCATAAGGGGACGACAAGCGGATAAGAGGCAATCCATAATTTCGATTAAGACATTAATGAGCGAGCTAGGACGGACATAGCCAATATAACTATTTGTTCAGCACTTTTGAAATGTACAGCGCCAGAATTCAGAACATGGGCCATTCTTACAGTGTTCTCCCTGTACACCAAGTCAGAACCATAAGATAAATAAAGGGAGCATATAAGTAGACAATGAAAGCTCTTACAATATTCAATGATTACATTTCTCAAAAACAGGTTATAGGCTACATGTGCACCACCAAGTCAGAACAGTAGGTGAAATTAAGAGGTGAAAATAGACCAAATTATTAGGGTGAGGCACATGGGCTACTAATAGCTTACTACACAACATACACTTAGAATTACTTTCTTAGCTACAGTATACATATCTCCCTGGAATATTACATAATTTATGCAGCAGCATACAATACATTTTTGGACTCACCTTGTTGTGCTGTGCTCACCTGAACAGGAAGGTGGCACGGCGGTCCTTCGTGGGAAAATTTTGTCATCAAAGTCTGGCATTCTCTGGATTTATTGTGCTTTCAAGTGGGAACTCGAGAAAAAAAACAAGGTTGAATCATGATGACGTCAGTTCCCAGTTGTCTTGAACTCACTAAAGGCAGATTTTGTAGTTCCGAGTTAAGTTGTTTGGAGCCTGGCACAAATCATGCTTCATTGACAGCATGGCCAATGTTGAATGTTTATCATTTTAAACTAGGAAAAGAGACCCTTAATCTTAGACTTGGGACCACACAGCCACTCCACTGAATAGCAGGCTAATGATTGCTTTGCAATGCTTGCAGTTAGCCGCTGATTCCTTCCAAACTACTCATTGTTGAATTTGTGATTTCCAACTTGTGTCATTTTTATGTCCAATGGCCGATGAGCACCGATACGTTTTATCTATAATTTTTTTTCATTATTTCTCTTCATATGACAAGGACTAAAAAGTATTTGCCAGTAGATTGTCGACTTGATTCATGATGGACAGCTAGCTAAGATTTTAAAGGTATGATTTTGACATGATCAGTCCAATCAAAGCTACTGTAGATATAACATGATCTGACATAATTTTATCTGTGGCCAATGACCTTGAGCCTTCTTGGATGGGCACTTCTAATGTAACTCTATGGCAGCCCCTTGGCCAAGTGGCTTGAATTTGAGCTCTACCCTTAGATTTTAGCGATGACGTAGTGTCCCCATGAGTGACAGAACACTGAGCCAATCAAGGCACAACGCTCCGTATTTTCTGCTGGCTTACCCCTCCACCACAGAAAGTACTGAGCTAGGCTGAAACACCTGCATTTTAGAGCTGCCCTACTCAAGAACACAAAAACGAGACCATGTTTGTATGCGGCTTTATTAACTCAATGAAATATTTTTTTTACATTGTTTGTAAATTGATGCGACATGTATTAATGCAAAAAATAACATTCAAAACAGGAAAGCCCCCCAAAAAAATTGCAAAAAATGTGGGGCTCTCTGCCCCACCTGCCCTGAATGACGGGTGGCCACTGAGGTTGACATTTTAGTCATTTAGCAGACGCAGAGCGACTTACAGGAGCAATTAGGGTTATGTGCCTTGATCAAGGGCACAACAGATTTTTCACCTAGTCTGTGACCTTTTGGTTACTGACCCAACGCTGTTAACTGTCTAATCTGTGTACTGTCTCAGAGATGAAGAGGTACATCTTTGACTGCACTATGGTACTGTAAAGGCCATAGCTCTGATTTATAGGGTCAGAATACTAGTCTATCTAGTTCTGCGTTAAATTAAATAGTTGCTCTCCCATATATTGTTATTCAAAGACATTTTAATATGTGCATTCTATAGTCGTTCTCAACATGTCCTTCTCTAAGCCTCAAGCAGCCTGCCTTAATTCTGCACAGAACATCCCTTTTGTATCGCAGAGGCCATTGGATGCTTTTAATTTGTGGAATATATATAGCTAGGTGGAATAAATATTTATTTAAAAATACCATATTTATGACATTGATTCACATTTTTGCACAAAAAAACCCCCAAACAATTATACATCTTTAAAAATATATACATTTATCAATTCACCAAAAGTCTCACATTTCAAGTCAAATCGACACACAGTTCAGCTTTACGCATTTTAATATGGACAAAGTTCCAGAGCCTTCGTTGTTCCACCAAAACTTCTGTATACCCACCCCAATCAACCCACAGCCCATACCGTCAACACCACCCCAATCAACCCACAGCCCGTACCGTCAACACCACCCCAATCCACCTACAGCCCGTACCGTCAACACCACCCCAATCCACCTACAGCCCGTACCGTCAACACCACCCCAATCAACCCACAGCCCGTACAGTCAACACCACCCCAATCAACCCACAGCCCGTACCGTCAACACCACCCCAATCCACCCACAGCCCGTACCGTCAACACCACCCCAATCCACCCACAGCACGTACCGTCAACACCACCCCAATCAACCCACAGCCCGTACCGTCAACACCACCCCAATCAACCCACAGCACGTACCGTCAACACCACCCCAATCCACCTACAGCCCGTACCGTCAACACCACCCCAATCCATCTACAGCCCGTACCGTCAACACCACCCCAATCAACCCACAGCCCGTACAGTCAACACCACCCCAATCAACCCACAGCCCGTACCGTCAACACCACCCCAATCCACCCACAGCCCGTACCGTCAACACCACCCCAATCCACCCACAGCACGTACCGTCAACACCACCCCAATCAACCCACAGCCCGTACCGTCAACACCACCCCAATCAACCCACAGCCCGTACCGTCAACACCACCCCAATCAACCCACAGCCCGTATTGCCTACACTGATCCAGTCCTTTCAGATCTACACATATCTAGAGGTCAATTTGGAGCTGGGTCGTAGAAGAGGGGTAAGTAGGGGTCTAGGAGTCGATTTGAGCTGGGTCGTAGAAGAGGGGTAAGTATATGTCGATTTGGAGCTGGGTCGTAGAAGAGTGGTAAGAAGGTGTCTAGGTCGATATGTGCAGTGAAAAACAACACCTGCAGGCCAAGCTCCACTGAGTTCACATTGCATACTCAAACTGAAAGAACCCCCCCCCAAAAAAAACATATCATGACCAAGACTTGGCATCTATAAGGTCTTATTTATGCATACATTTAAGCAATGAGATGAGATAAATATATATTAGAGACACACACAAAACTAGTCAAAAGTTTGGACACTCATTCAAGGGCTTTTTTTTCCTTCTTTTTTTTTTTTTTTTTTTTTTTTACATTGTAGAATAATAGTGAAGACAAACTAATACAGGATCATGTTGTAACCAAAGTGTTAAACCAATCAAAATATATTTTAGATCTTTCAAAGTAGCCACCCTTTGCCTTGATGACAGCTTTGCACACTTGGCATTCTCTCAACCAGCTTCATGAGATAGTACCTGGAATGTATTTCAATTAACAGGTGTGCCTTGTTAATTTGTGGAATTTCTTCCCTTCTTAATGCATTTGTGCCAATCAGTTGTGTTGTGACAAGGTAGGGTTGGTATAGAGAAGATAGCCTTATTTGGTAAAAGACCAAGTCCATATTATGGCAAGAACAGCTCAAATAAGCAAAGAGAAACAACAGTCCATCATTACTCTAAGACATGAAGGTCAGTCAATCTGGAAGATTAAGAACTTTGAAAGTTTCTTCCAAGTGCAGTCACAAAAACCATCAAGCACCATGATGAAACTGGCTCTCATGAGGACGGCCAGAGGAAAGGAAGACCCACAGTTACCTCTTCTGCAGAAGATAAGTTCATTAGAGTTACCAGCCTCAGATTGCAGTCCAAATAAATGCTTCAGAGTTAAATCTCAACATCAACTGTTCAGAAGAGACTACGTGAATCAGGTCTTCATGGTCGAATTGCTGCAAAGAAACCACTACTATTGGACACCAATAAGAGACTTGCTTGGGCCAAGACACACGAACAATGGACCGGTGGAAATCTGTCCTTTGGTCTGATGTGTCCAAAATTGCGATTTTTGGTTGCAACTGCCGTGTCTTTGTGAGACGCAGAGTAGGTGAACAGATGACCTTCGCATGTGTGGTTCCCACCGTGAAGCATGGAGGAAAGGGAAAGGGGGATGGCTTCAACTGAAATGTGTCTTTAGCATTTAATTCAACCCCTCAATCAGAGAGGTGTGGGGGGGGCTGGCGTCTTCAGTGCCCAGGCAACAGTGGGTAGATCGACAGATTTTTACCTTGTCAGCTCGCGGATTCAATCCAGCAACCTTTCGGTTACTGGCCCAACGTTCTAACCACTAGGCTACCTGCCGGAGGTGGTGTGATGGTGCTTTGCTCGTGACACGGTCAGTGATTTATTTAGAATTCAAAGCACACTTAACCAGCATGGCTACCACAGCGATGCGCCATCCCATCTGGTTTGTGCTTAGTGGGACCATCATTTGTTTTTCAACAGGACAATGACCCAACACACCTCCAGGCTGCATAAGGTCTATTTGACCAAGAAGGAGAAGAGTGATGCATCAGATGACCTGGCCTCCACAATCACCCGACCTCAACCCCAATTGAGATGGTTTGAAATGAGTTTGACCGCAGAGTGAAGTAAAAGCAGCCAACAAGTGCTCATTATGTGGGAACTCCTTGAAGACTGTTGGAAAAACATTCCTCATGAAACTGGTTGAGAGAACGCCAAGAGTGTGCAAAGCTGTCATCAAGGCAAAGGGTGGCTACTTAGAAGAATCTAAAATATGAAACATATTTTGATATGTAACACTTTTTTGGTTACTACATGATTCCATGTGTGTTATTTCATAGGTTTGATGTCTTCACTATTATTCTACAATGTAGAACATAGTACAAATAAAGAAACCCCTTGAATGAGTAGGTGTGTCCAGACATATATATGGGAAATACATTAAAAAAAAATAATGGATTGAAATGTATTTATGTGCAATGTGTGGATGCATTCTACGGTATAAAAATCAACATCTTCAGTCTGTTTTCCCTCTTAAGATCGCTACATTGTTCATTCAATAAGGAACTCTGAGTAGTTCAGTGCTTTTACATTATATCTACCTCACACACAGATCTAGCAGACCATGCAACTACCAACTCTTCTATGAAATAGTGTACTTAAAAGTACGCTCCAACCAAAGGGAGCCTATGAAGACCACAAGTGTGCGAGGCCCGATCCTGAGGTGTTAATCTAAAAAGGTAGGCACCATGTTTTTATGCCATCTTGGGCCCTGCCCCGACTCCTAGTCAATATAACACATGAGCATTGTAGCCCGCATTCAAAACAGAGAGGGGTAAACAATACCAGAGCACGTGGTGAGAAGTCGAGAGGTGTGGCGCACGCATGATCAAATGTATACAGTTTGACTGGGGCACAGGAGTTCTCTCTGACCACGTGATACAACCGGGGGAAAACTCCAGACCGAAGTGCATAGGGTGCCATTTGGGAAACAAGGATAAGAAGATCAACACATCAAGCTGTAAAAATAAGATACAACAAAAATGAAAATAGAACAGCTGTGGCTGATCAATCTGTAGATTGTCATCATTTGTAGAGTTCAAATGGGTCTACTGATATGATCACCCAACACAGACAGGTAGCCTGGTGGGTCTCAGTAATTCAGCTTTTAGGCCGGGATTCAATCCGAAACCACCATTCAAAGCGCTTGACATAGGTCATTTCCAATTGAGCCGAGATCTGCAGCTTTAACCTTAAATGGGATCTCCACGAACGCGGTACCATTGCCTTTGAAAGCAGCACTGTCTACAAGCGTGATCGGATTGAATCGCGGACCTAGTCAGCTTGTGCATTGTTGTCGAATGCAGAAACAAGCACACAGGCTAGTAAAACGACAACTGGATGACATGAAGCACCTTCAGAATACCCTGGGATGCTCTAGAACTCTAGAGGCTATTCTAATCTAGAACACCACTGACAAAACCTTATCAGCTGGAGTAGACCACAGTCCCTCAGTAGAACTCTGGTGGGAAAAACAGTATGTACACAAGGATCAAACCAGATGATTGATGATTATTAAACAAATCCCTTTCTTACAGTACATGAGTTTCAAAGTGGCAGGCTAGCACATTCTTCAAAATACAATTTACCTAGAAAGAGACAAATTCGGTTTTACTTGTTTATAGTAAATTAAATTAATCTTCATTACTTATTGCATTAGAGCAGGATTGCCCTTGGCTTAGCTCGGGAGTCGGATCGTGTGGGTGAAACAAAGGAAACATTTGTTCGGAAGGAAAATCGCAAGGGATATTCTTGGATCCTGGTTAAGAACATGCCACGTTCATTATATGGCTAGAAGGCTGGGCTATAAAGAGTAGCCTTAGTAGAAATCCTTAGTATGGTCAACAGAACCTTTCCGAAACTGCTTCACGTGAATGCACAGGGTTAGCACTACATTGTGGACTCCAGACTGATGGCAGCTTTTCAGGTCTATCAATGCCAATTATTTGACAGATTTAGGACCAGGACATTGTCCCAGACCAGGATCTGGGCCATGTTACTAGATACAGCTCTCCTTTCCGTTTATCACTGCTTGGCGTTCAGATATACAGCAGCAAGTGGCTGTAATGACGGACTACATTCAAGGTGAAGGCTATTGTACTCTACTATGGTATTGGGATTCATGTGAAAGGGGGAGACATGCTGAAGTGTGATAAAGTGTGATAATCCCCATGTGAGCCAGTATCAGAGACCAGTGACTAGGAGAAAATACCCCTAAACTCAAGTAGGGGATACAGTAAAACATTCCCCATGCGTTTAAAAAAAACATTCCACTATATAATAAATTATTCACATTTCTTTGCTGTCTTTCTTTTAAAAGCAAAAAAGGAAACATTCTTTGGGATTTTCCTTTTTTTTTAACATAACAATGATACAATTTAATTTAAATCTAAAAAATAAAAAAGATTGGATTTTCGCAGTGTTAGACCACCCAGCACGTGTAGCGGTTTGGAGGACCTGCTAGGCAAAGTGCTTTCGGGCTGAGGTGGATTGAGTGATCCTGGGTTCAAGTCAATGGGCACTCGAGGAGTTTGATTCTGGGTTTAAGGTAGAAGTTCCCCTAAACCACAGATCTAGAATCAGATAACCCTTTCTCCAATCCTAACAAACAGAGGGATGAGAACCATCTGACCCTGTGCCAGTGGTTAGATCCAACTTCGACCTCCTCCAGATTCTGGTGCCTCATCTTTTCCCCAAGGGCTGATTGGTTCACAGCATGCATTGCCACGCCCCTCTGTTAATTGTCAATCAGAAGGGAGAGTTCATCCCTAGTTTAGTCTCAAACTGTAGCTTCTGTCTCTTCTGGTAGCGAACCCTCACCCTGCAGACAGAAGGAATGGAAAGATCAACACATGAGAACCATTTTCCGCCCACATGACATCATCCTCCATCCCACAATCCTCTCAGAATACTCTACTTTCAACCCTTCTGTCTTTTCCGCAATCTTCCTTCCATCATACTCCTCCTCTCACCCCTTCCTTCATCTTACCGTATCTCGTGTAGTTTGACGGCCTCGTTGAGCAGCACCACCACCAGGCAGGACAGGGAGACCAACAGCCAGGCCAGCATGGGGATGTCCTTCAGGCCAAAGGTCAAAGAACCCGACCTGTCCTGCCACAGCTTGTAGTCCACCGTGGCCTGTACCATCTGACCCAACAGACTGGAGGTGGGGAGGAAGAGAGTATCAGATGATGGCAACATAAAAAACATCTATTGCAGCTGCCCGCTTCATAGTTGTTTGAAACAATTAGGCCACACACACACGTACACTACAAGGACAGTGAGGCACCACCAGGTGTTGCTGAAAGGGTTCTTCTTCCACAGAGGCTGGGAGCGATGGACGTAACTTAGCGAGATGACGACTGGAAAAGAGGAAGGGAGGACACTTAAAGACACATGACTCTCCAGGGGCAGAACAGAAGTCAGAGGCTGCGTCTGAAATGGAAACCTATTCCCTATATAACACACTGGTTAAAAGTAGTGCACTATATAGGGAATAGGGTGCCATAGGGCTCTGGTCTAAAGTAGTGCACTATATAGGGAATATTGTGCCATAGGGCTCTGGTCTAAAGTAGTGCACTATATAGGGAATATTGTGCCATAGGGCTCTGGTCTAAAGTAGTGCACTATATAGGGAATATTGTGCCATAGGGCTCTGGTCTAAAGTAGTGCACTATATAGGGAATATTGTGCCATAGGGCTCTGGTCTAAAGTAGTGCACTATATAGGGAATATTGTGCCATAGGGCTCTGATCTAAAGTAGTGCACTATATAGGGAATATTGTGCCATAGGGCTCTGGTCTAAAGTAGTGCACTATATAGGGAATATTGTGCCATAGGGCTCTGATCTAAAGTAGTGCACTATATAGGGAATATTGTGCCATAGGGCTCTGATCTAAAGTAGTGCACTATATAGGGAATATTGTGCCATAGGGCTCTGATCTAAAGTAGTGCACTATATAGGGAATATTGTGCCATAGGGCTCTGATCTAAAGTAGTGCACTATATAGGGAATATGATGCCATTTAGGATGCATCCTGACTTAACAGATGCAGGGGTGAGAGTTCACCGAGAGCTCCTCCTACCGGTGTGCAGGGCCAGGAACCCAGCCATGACCTTCTGAGTGAGCAGCAGGCCATTGGACAGCTCTCTGAACCAATGGGGAGCGTCCCGAGCTGAACTGACACTGAGGATATCAGTACAGTTGATGGTGGTGTTCTCTGCCAGGGTCAGGTTGTTGGTCCTCAGGCAGACCTCGTGCAGCGTAAAGCCAAAGCCTAGCAGGTAGGCACACACGGTCAGGCCAAACTTCAGCAGGAAACAACCCAGGAAGTAGGTCTGCGTCTGCAGGAAGTATATGTACACAAATCAAGATGTTAAAGGAATGCCATGGTACACGTCATGATTAAGATACTTTTGTATATATAGTGTATGTGGACACCCCTTCAAATTAGTGGATTTGGTTATTTCAGCTATTAAAATGGAGCACACAGCCATGCAATCTCGACAGACAAATATTGCAGTAGAATGGCCTTACTGAAGAGCTCAGTGACTTTCAATGTGGCATTGTCATAGGATGCCACTTTTCCAACAAGTCAGTTTGTCACATTTCTGCCTTGCTAGAGCTGCCTCGTCAACTGTAAGTGCTGTTATTGTGAAGTGGAAACTTCTAGGAGCAACAACGGCTCAGCCGCAAAGTGGTAAGCCACACAAGCTCACAGAATGGGACCGCCGAGTGATGAAGTGTGCAGCGCATAAAAATAATCTGTCCTCAGTTTTAACACTCACTACCCAGTTCCAAACTACCTTTGGAAGCAACGTCAGCACAAGAGCTGTTCGTCGGGCGATTCATGAGCCTAAGCTCACCATGCACAATGCCAGGCGTCGGCTGGAGTGGTGTAAAGCTCAGCACCATTGGACTCAGGAGCAGTGGAAATGTGATGAATCACGCTTCACCATCGGGCAGTCCGACGGACGAATCCGCGTTTGGCGGATGCCAGGAGAACGCTACCTGCCCCAATGCATAGTGCCAACTGTAAAAGTTTGGTGGTGGAGGAATAATGGTCTGGGGCTGTTTTTCATGGTTTTTTCGAGTTCCAGTGAAGGGAAATCTTAACGCTACAGCATACAATGACGATTCTTCCAACTTTGTGGCAACAGTTTGGGGAAGGCCCTTTCCTCTTGAAGCAAAACAATGCCCCTGTGCACAAAACAAGGTCAATACAGAAATGGTTTGTTGAGATCGGTGTGACTTGACTGGCCTGCACAGAGCCCTGACCACAACCCCATCGAACACCTTTGGGATGAATTGGAACACCGACTGCGAGCCAGGCCTAATCGCCCAACATCAGTGCCCGACCTCACTAATGCTCGTGGCTGAATGGAAGCAAGTTCCCGCAGCAATGTTCCAACATCTAGCGGAAAGACTTACCAGAAGAGTGGAGGCTGTTATGGCAGCAAGTGGGGACCAACTCCATATTAATGCCCATTATTTTGGAATGAGATGTTAGACCAGCAGGTGTCCACATCCTATTGGTCATGTAGTGTATCAATAATAAGCATCTGACTCTGCATATTTGGAGTTGGCCAATCATGACAAACCTCATAAAATTAGCGTAGTGTAAGGTAATATGTCTGAAACAGGGCCGGTGCGGGTATAGTACCTTTCTGGGGATGGCATCTTGGTTCTTCCCTGTGGCTACGTTCATCACAGAACTGTCTGGTGGCTTTCCTAAGAATGACACACTGCCAACACAACACACAGAGACATGGTTAGTATCATGTAAGTCTACTGTTGTACTATATAACACGAGTGTGAAATCTATATGGTTAGTAGTGGTGGTACCTGAGCAATGGACAGCTGAAGCAGGACAGCCACAGGATGTCAGTGATGTTCATAGGAGGAGGGAGCTGGGCTAGGCAGGCCAGAAACTACACCAACGGGAGGGGAAGCAACAATAACGTCATCAAATATTCAGGTGAAACTGTTGCATCCTCAGGTCTTTTATTATAGCTGAAATGAATTGGCTGTACAGGTGTTCTCTCACCTGGATGAGGACCAGGGTCAGCTGACACTGCAACAGGAACAAGAAGCTCTTGCGGATGCTGTAGGTGGTGTGACGTGCCTGGAAAGGAATCATACATGCCAAATAAATATATAATGTATCTTTGTGTGTCTGTGCGTGTGTACATGTTTTCCTACCTTATCAGAACCAGAATGTCCCAACAAGGTAGGAAAACAAGAATAATTTGGAAAGTCTGTATTTTTTTCAGGTCCTGAATTTGTTAACATGCTATTTTAGTCTTAAGGGTTAGGTTTGGGGTTAAGGTTAAAGAAAATAGGATTTTGAATGGCAATACATTTTTAATCCCCAAAAAGTCCTGAAATGTCATATGAGAGAGAGAATGTGGTCGGAAACCCACTTTTCACCCAACGTCCCCCACTATGCAAAAAAACTCCCTCCCAAAAAGATGCAGCTCAATTTTGTTTAAAAATATAATTTGACAAACACCCCATCTACTTTTGTGACTATGTACCATTTGGTTTTGAAGTAGGCTGTCGTAAGAAGCTTAAACATTTCAACATGTCGTAGGGCCAGAATATTTTTTTGGGGGGGGGAATTTCAGGAACGGAACGAGGCTGTGGTTTTCTGAACATAACGCGCAAACCAAATGGCGGTTTTTGGTTATAAAACTAATCTTTATCGAACAAAAATAACATTTGTGTAATTGGGAGTCTCGTGAGTGCAAACATCCGAAGATTATCAAAGGTAAGCGATTAATTTTATTGCTTTTCTGACTTTCGTGACCAAGCTAATTTAAGGCTAGCTGTTCCAGCATTGATTGATACACTCACAAACGCTTGGATTGCTTTCGCTGTAAAGCATATTTTCAAAATCTGACACGATAGGTGGATTAACAACAAGCTAAGCTGTGTTTTGGTATATTTCACTTGTGATTCCATGATTATAAATATTTTTTGTATTATTTTTGAATTTGGCGCTCTGCAATTCAGCGGTTGTTTAGGAAAATGATCCCGTAATCGGGATCTGTGCGCCAAGAAGGATCTACCTGATGGTAGGCTATGTGGCCACCGTGTTACAAAAGAAATAGCTATTTCTCTAATCTATTGATGATCAGATACTTCAGTTATAACTGGTTCTGTTGCGCTCACATTTGACAGTCGATAGACAACTTTAGTATTGTTCCAAACTTACTCCTTTTTTCATTTTCTTTTTAAATAATAGCCTGTATAGAAATGAAAACATCTCTGGTGCTGCAGCATGGGTTCATTCATCATCTTGCCATCAATTTTACAGGCTGTGTGACCTAGTTCTTGGATGACTCATCCGCATCTCTGTGCATTAGTGATGGGGTAGGCTAAATAAATAGAAATCAGAGCGGGAGAGAAGGACGACACTTTAAAACACTTTTATACTCTCCACGTTCCAGACAAATTACTCATGCTCTGCTCCAGCTCCACTCACATCCTCTGGTGTGTGTGTGTGTGTGTGTGTGTGTGTCTCACCTGTTCTATGAGTTTGACCATGCTGACCGACTCCCCCTGGTGGAAGGTGACAGAACAGGCCAGGGTGTTGAGTTGACCAGACAGACTGAGAGGAGACAGACCCTCCACCTCCCCGTTCAGCCCTGCTCCTGTAGCGTAGCCAAACGTCTCCCACGAACACCGCGACGGGTACAGGGGGTCCAGGGCGATGCTGGAGGGGGGGGGTTTAGGAAACAGTGTGTGTGATCTGTATTTCTTTCCATACTGTCATTAAGTCTAGCATTATTATGTGGTTGTAAGCGTACTTATGGACACACATCAAAGACTATTTATAAATTAACTAGACAGCAGCTGCCTTGTTTGTGACATGTGATTACGTGTGTGTGTACCTGAGGTCACTCTGTAGAAAGAGGCAGCTGTTGCGGAAGTTAGCAGAGCTCCCCAGGCAGCACGTCACTTCTCTGTTCTCCTGCATGATCTTGATCATCTCACACATGGCTACACACACACACACACACACACACACACACACACACACAGAGCAAGAGATTTAGAGCACTCACACATGCATAACTGTAACACGCAAAACTACATTGCATATCTTGTGATAAAATACAATCCTATACCATGGTCAATTGATTTGTATATTAAAATATAGGAATGTCTAAGTAACAAATACCACGGTTTTTGAAAAACAGAAAAGTTTGTTTCATGTAAGTGGAGATGTTCTGACTCACTCTCTGGGGTACAGTCGGTGAAGAGGGGCACCAACAGAGGCACGTTGTCAATGTTCTTCAGGTGAGGACGAACCTGGTGGATACCACGAGGTAGCTTCGCCTGGACACAGAAGGATTAGCATGAGACAGGGGGAAGGGACAGACGAGGGAAGACAAACGGTATTTGTTCCTGTACCCTGTTGCAGTCCTCCAGGAAGCTGGGGACATCAGTGGTCTCCTCCTCTGGTAACAGCAGCCCCTCTGCCTCATCTCTGGAGTCTTGATGTTCATCGTGTACGGAGTACTGGCCGGGGCTGTTGGGGGCACCGTCACAGGGACTGTCTCTGTTTGGGGTCAGAGAGATGTGACAGTTCCACCCTGTCTCCAGGCCCATCTTCTCTGCAAACACCTACCACATTCACAAAACAGACAATCATCGTCACCGGCATCATCACATACATCTCAGCAAACACACACACACACACACACACACACACACACACCTTGCTGCGTAGTTCGTCCTCCATAGAGAAGTAGACAAAGCGTATGCAGGCGGTGACCAGAGCGTCTATGAGCCTGACGGTGTCCAGACGAGCCTGGAACTGGGATGACACCATTCCCATGAAGATCTGACCACTCAGAGCCTGAACACAGTCGTCCTTCTCCACACCTCCTATACCCTCTATGGAGAGAGAGAGAGAGAGAGAGAGAGAAAAGAGGGGGACAAGACAAAGTTACACTAAGGTACAACACATCTTCTGAGTGTAGCAGCATCTCCCTTCCTGCATCCTCCAGTCTTCCCACCCTCAGTCCCTCCCCCTCAGTCCCTCCCCCTCAGTCCCTCCCCCTCAGTCCCTCCCCCTCAGTCCCTCCCCCTCAGTCCCTCCCCCTCAGTCCCTCCCCCTCAGTCCCTCCCTCACCATCAGAGCTCCAGGAGTTCCTGCGGGAGACATGTTTGATAGGGGTGGTGGAGGGCAATTCTACCCCAGAGAAGAGGTTGGGTCCCGGGGCTAGCTCCACACATTTCCCATTGAGCTGGTTGGACAGAGACACCTGCATGGGCTTGTAGGCAAAAGCAGAGCAGTATCCCGACAGACAGGCCCGCTGGTAGAAGTCCAGAACCTTCTTCCTGTAGGGGGGGTAGACATATTAAGGGTTAATAATGGTTGTCATGAGGCTGCTATAAGGCTGTCATAAGGCTGTCACGAGGCTGTCACAAGGCTGTTCTGACCTGTCGGAGCCAGAGAGGGGGTAGATGTCGGTTCCGTCCCAGACATCAGTGCAGGCCTCCAGGATGAGGTCAGCTGAGCCGTGAGACAACATCTGGACGTTATCTAGAGGTGATAGTTCAGGGGTCACAGAGGTGCAACAAAACGATTCCAAGAAAGAGGTCAAGGGTTAAAGGAGAGGAGGGCAAGAGATGGAGAGAGCGAGTAACCAATCAGAGAGATGAGTGAGAGGGGAGAAATACAAAGAACAAAAGAGCTATAGAGAAAAAAAATAATACAAATTGAGCTATTCTCACTGGAAGAGGAGTCTCTGATGAAGAGGGAGATGAGGTGGCTGATGGGAGGTTGTCTCTTGGTAAAGTTATGTTGGCGTCGAGGGACAGACTCCTTGGCCTTCTCCCCACAGGGCAGCTGGTACAGAGCTAGGTGGTTCTCCTGTTTAAACAGCTCCCTCGCCCCGGGAGTGAACCCTGAGAGAAACCCAGGAAGAAAGAGAAGGGGTCAGTGTGTATGAGTCTGGAGGTCACAGAGGAAATGTATACTTTCCTGTGTGTGTGTGATTCTCTTCCTCTCCTCACCTATAAGCCTGGAGAGCTCACACAGTCCCCAGGGCACGTGGACGGGCAGCACGGCCCCGTGGCTCTCCTGCAGCGCCAGGTTACTGAGGTGGTCGGAGAAGCGGCAGAGCTGCTGGGTGACGCTGGCGTTGCACAGGTTGAGCAGGATGTTGAGGCCCAGGGGCTTGAGGCTGGGCAGGTGGCACTGCCAGCCCTGCTCGTCAAACTGGATACTCACCGGGTTCTGCTGGTCCTGAGACAGACTCAACATCTCCAGGTGGTAGTCACACACGTAGTCCTCCGCTTCGCTGTCATAGCAACCCAACATATCCTGGAGAGAGGGGTGGTGAGAGAAAGGAGAGAGAGAGAGGAGAGAAATGCTGTGTAGTAAGATGACAAGAGAATTATATACAGGATGTGTGTGTGTGTGTGTGTGTGTGTGTGTGTGTGTGTGTGTTTTACCTGTTCAGGGCCCTGATCCCCTCCATCTGTGTCGTGGCTGAAGCTGACATTAGATCCTGAGGGGTGTTTGGTGCGTGTGTGTGTCTCCCGTGCTTGCGAACAGCCAGTGTCATGTGACGTCTCGCTGGGCTCATACCCATCCATCATTGGCATACACAGCAGAGCCTCCCTCTCCTGTGTCTGATGGACAGGATGAACAGCCAATCAGACATTACTCTTTCAATCACTGAAAAGCAGTGGTGTAAAGTACTCAAGTTAAAATAAAGTAAATAAATATTTAAGTATTTTTGTGGGGTATATTTTTTATAACTTTTAGGTCACTATATTCCTAAAGAAAATGTGTTTTTTCTCCATACTATTTTTCTCAGTACTATTACATTTTGAATGCTTAGCAGGATAGAAATGGTCCAATTCACAAACTTATCAAGAGAACATCCCTGGTCATCCCTACTGCCTCTGATCTGGCACACTCACGAAACACTTTGTTTGTAAATTATGTGTGAGTGTTGGATTGTGCCCGTGGCTATCCGTAAAATAAAATAAAATTGTAAATCGTGCCGTCTGGTTTGCTTAATAGGAACGTTAAATCGTGCCGTCTGGTTTGCATAATAGGAATTAGAAATTATTAATCATTTTACCTTTGATACTTAATAAGTATATTTAAAAAAAATACTTTTACTCAAGAAGTATTTTACCGAGTGATTTTCTATTAAGGTATCTTTACTTTTACCACCACTGCTGAAAAGACAGTATCACCTATCAAACGAGTCTCACAGGAACTAGATCATTGTCTCACGTCAGATAGCGCCATCTGACGGAGGACAATGGGACCCTTCAGAAAGTATTCACACCCCTGGACTTCTTCTCACAAAGCGGGATTCAAATGGATTTGTCATTTTTTTGTCAACGATTTACACAAAATATTCTAATGTCAAAGTGGAAGAAAAATTCTAACATTAGTCAATTATTATTTTTATTTTTTTCAAATACAAAAAAAACTGAACATACTAATATACCCTATATATACAAAAGTATGTGGACACCCCTTAAAATAAATATGTGGTTTCGGCTATTTCAGCCACACCCAGCCACTCCCAGATGTGCAAAAATCAAGCAAACAGCAACTCTAGAAGGGCAGTGTGTGTGACAAACGGACTTGTTGGAAAGGTGGCATCCTATGACGGTGCAAAGTTGAAAGTCACAGCTCTTCAGTAAGGCCATTCCATTGCCAATGGAGATTGCATGGGGCTGTGTGCTCGATTTTATACACCTGTCAGCAACGGGCGTGGCTGAAATAGCCGAAGCGGAAAGCAGCATCGTTGTCGTCAACGTCTTGTTTCATTGACCATGCAGACTGACCAGTGAGCGTCAAGTGGTCTCGTGGTCGAGCAACATCGGCGCTCCTTGAGCGACAGGGGGTGGGGCATGGTGAGAGAGACGACTCAAGTAGCAGAGTAAAAACGGACGTTACACACAGCGGAGCGGCGTATCACATTTAACCAAACATTGAAACAGTGAAGTAAATGCATCCATACCGGTATATAGGAAGACACGACATACCAGCCACCCACCCACCTCGTCCCGGTCCTCGGAGTTGACAGAGAGGTCGTCTCGCAGGTCTTCTTGACTGTCGTTGTGAGGCGGCTCCACGCGACCACTAAAGAACAGCACCGTCTCTGGACTGGGGTTAGGCCAGGATAATACACCCCGTTTATCCACACAACACAACACCTAGAGAAAGAGAGCGAGTTACACACAAATGCACACACACACACATACACACACAAAAGCACAAATACTTACAGTGACAGAGCCAAGTGTGTGTAGCAGGCTGGAAGTATAGCAGAGTGTCTGTGATTCTCCCTTTAGCACACCCACCAGGTGTCTCCACACACACCGCAGAATCTCCTGCACACACACAAGCACACATTTAGGCCTCATCGCTTTTTCACCCACTAAAAAATATATAGTTCATACATAGTGGACTCAATTTTGCAGGCAATATAATCTACAGTATAGTGGGCTACAGTGCCTTCAGGAAGTATTCAAACCCCCTGACTTTTTCCACATTTTGCTGTGTTACAGCCTGAATTGAAAATGTATTACATTGAGATTGTGTGTCACTGGCCTACACACAATACCCCATAATGTCAACATGGAATTATGTTTTAAGAATTGTTTACCAATTAATAAAAAAATGACTCATTGTGTGTACAATAAGTGTTTAACATGATTTATGAATGTCTACCTCATCCCTGTAACCCACACATATGTGTAAAGTCCTTCAGATGAGCAGTGAATTTCAAACACAGATTCAACCACAAAGACTGGGGTTTTCCAATGCCTCGCAAAGAAGAGCACTAATTAGTAGATGTGTAAAAAAAATAATTAAAAGCTGATACTGAATATCCCATTGAGCATGGTGAAGTTAATTACACTTTGGGGGGTGTATCAACACACCAAGTCACTACAAAGATACAGGCGTCCTTCCTAACTCAGTTGCCAGAGAGGAAGGAAACCGCTCATGGATTTCAACACAAGGCCAATGTTGACTTCAAAACAGTTACAGAGTTTAATGGCTGTGATAGGAGAAAATTGAGGATGGATCAACATTGTAGTTATTACTCCACAATACTAACCTAAATGACAGAGTGAAAAGAAGGAAGCCTGTACAGAATGAAAAATATTCCAAAACATGCATCCTGTTTGCAAACAAGACACTGAAGTAAAACTGCATGAAATGTGGCAAAGCAATTAATACAAAGCATTATGTTTGGGACAAATCCAACACATTACTGAGTACAACGCTCCATGTTACCAAACATAGTGGTGGCTGCATCATGTTATGGATATACTTGTAATCATTAAGGATTGGTGATAAAAATACAACAGAACGGAGCTAAGGACAGGCAAAATCCTAGAGAAAAACCTGGTTCAGTCTGCTTTCCACCAGACACTGGGAGAGGAATTCCCCTTTCAGCAGGACAATAACCTACAACACAAGGCCAAATATACACTGGAGTTGCTTAGCAAGACGACATTGAATGTTCCTGAGTGGCCTAGTTACAGTTTTGACTTAAATCACCTTGAAAATGGCTGTCTAGCAATGATCAACAACCAACTTGACAGAGCTTGAAGAATTTCAAAAAGAATAATGTGCAATTATACAATCCAGGTGTGCAAAGCTCTTCTTAGAGACTTACCCAGAAAGACTCACAGCTGTAATCGCTTCCAAAGGTGATTCTAATATGTATTGACTCAGTGGTGTGAATAAATGTGCCAACATTTTAAAAACATGTTTTCACTTTGTCATTATGGGGTGTTGTGTGTAAACAAAATATATTTAATCCATTTTCAATTCAGGTTGTAACATAACAAAATGTGGAATAAGTCAAGGGGTCTGAATACTTTCTGAAGGCACGGTATATTACTAATGGCAAAGTGGAGTAGAAAACACCTCTAGAACACCTTCATCTTCCCCAAAATGGTTGAAACCTAAATGTGAGTAAACACAGTATTTGTAGACGCCATTTTAGATGTCTTCAGTCTGCCTACAGTCCAGGCGATGCAATCAGGGATTATGACCCAATACGCTCACATGCTTCCTTTCCTTAAGTCCTTTTCTTAAGAAATTATATTTCTCCCAGGTCCTTCCGACCCTTTCCAGATTAATGTTCATCAAGTAAGGCATTTGAGTCAAGGACA
This sequence comes from Salvelinus namaycush, assembly GCF_016432855.1. Classification (NCBI taxonomy): domain Eukaryota; kingdom Metazoa; phylum Chordata; class Actinopteri; order Salmoniformes; family Salmonidae; genus Salvelinus; species Salvelinus namaycush. The sequence goes on from NC_052310.1 coordinate 7,010,765, forward strand.
CAAGGAAAGGAAGTCGTTTGAGAGTTGAAGTACACAGCTAGTGAGGCAGAGTTTCCCCATCATGCATTGCAAGCTAGAGGACAGAAGTGGCAGGCTCATGGGAAAGGCCGATCCAGAACCAAGCCCTATAGCAGGGAGGGGGTTAGTTCTGGACTGGGCCAATGTGTCAGTAACGTAGAGGTGGGGGCAGTGAGTACTGGGGTTTGTGGGGGGAGTCAAAGGGTTACGTGATTAGCTGAAGAAATGGTATGATGAAAAATTGCCCAAACTAGATGAGTCAAATTTGCCCTTCCATTAGGGATGATCGAAGAAAGACTGATTGGCTGACAGAGAGAACCAATAGAAATGCCAAAGAGACAAGATATCTCATCATGCCAGTTGAAGAAAATCAATCACATTAGGGATAAACAATGCAAAACCAAATAGATGATTGGAGTCCCAAACTCGAACAACAAAAGAAGATGCATGAGGCGGGTGTGTGTTAGCTACAGGGTTTCACAGTGGTGGGTGAAGGGGCGAGGGCGGGCAGCGTGAGGACGGGAACGAGGGAGTGAGGGGGGAGGCAGGGGTAGGACTTGTGAAGTTATACCTGGGAGGACACCACTTCAGTGTAGCTGCTTAAAGTGTCCTCGGAAAACTTAGCAAGCTGGGGCGAGAGAAGAGGCTAGTTAAACCACACAGGAGGCATCTCTCTGTGTCTCGCATGGCGCTTGTGTATATGTGTTTCTCACCAGGCCAGTAGGAGAAGCTCTGCTGGACTCAGCCAGGACGCTAGCCTCTCCATAGGTGTTGACCAGCACCCACATGACAGGAAACAGCAGGGGAAGGATGGGCAGCACTCCCATCAGCTGGAACACAACACTTATTACAATAGGAATATTTTATAGGTTTGAAGAGATTCTGTCCCCTCAGGTTAGACTACCTGCTATAAATAGGGAGAAGGGGCACGGCCAGGAAGAGGTGTTGAGTCTCCATACCTGCAGCTGGATGAAGTTGAAGCGTCCAGGAGTGAGGCTAGGGGCGTCAAAGAAATAACGCACAGTATTCACAACCAAGAACGCCACCTATAGGAGGAGAGAGGGATAACATGAGGGACAACAAAGTGGCTTTAATTAAGAAACTGTGTTTCTGTGCTTGATTTTCTCACCAGTACAATAGGGCAGGCGAACTTGGCCATGATGGACTGAACGGTGAACCTCTCGTTATCCAGGGCTGTGATTGGTCGAGACAGAGCCAGGTCCAGACTGTTCCTGTAAAGCACAGAGGTGGATTCAGCTAGGGGTGTCAGTCATTTTAGATGATGTCATGAGACGGTTTGAGCCTCATCCTGGACAACAAACATGCAGTTTAGACCAGTATTAGACTTAATGTGGGTCTGGTAAACCTGCTCTGTATCTTTAAACTGCTTCAAAATGACACACTGAGACGTCACAATTTCAGGTTTCCTTTGACTCTAGATGATCATTCATGATTTGCGCAAACTTTCTCCTCGAGTTGAATTCTTGGACCAAGAATTGTTGGATATCAACCTAGCTAGTGGTGAATTATTACCTCAAACCCGTTCACCTCAAAATCAAAGTTTGTCAGACTGTTTAGCCTCAAGAGGATGCATTGCCCACCTGACGCTGTCGAGGATGGGCGTGCGGACCACCCTGAAGAGGCGGTGCTGCTGGGGGCTCTGGGGACCCCTCTTCTGGTCCCCCCGGGGGGAGGGAGGGGGGGAACGAGGTGGGAACATGTCACCTGGCTCCAGAACTATATGATCGTCATCCTGGAGAAGGGAGATACAGGTGAGACATCCACATAAGCAGTATCCACCTCCTCTCTCGCCTTTACCATCTACATCCCCCTCTTTCCCTCTCACCTTTACCATCTACACCCCCCTCTTTCCCTCTCACCTTTACCATCTACACCCCCCTCTTTCCCTCTCACCTTTACCATCTACACCCCCCTCTTTCCCTCTCACCTTTACCATCTACACCCCCCTCTTTCCCTCTCACCCTTACCATCTACATCCCCCTCTTTCCCTCTCACCTTTACCATCTACACCCCCCTCTTTCCCTCTCACCTTTACCATCTACACCCCCCTCTTTCCCTCTCACCTTTACCATCTACACCCCCCTCTTTCCCTCTCACCTTTACCATCTACACCCCCCTCTTTCCCTCTCACCCTTACCATCTACATCCCCCTCTTTCCCTCTCACCTTTACCATCTACACCCCCCTCTTTCCCTCTCACCTTTACCATCTACATCCCCCTCTTTCCCTCTCACCTTTACCATCTACACCCCCCTCTTTCCCTCTCACCCTTACCATCTACATCCCCCTCTTTCCCTCTCACCTTTACCATCTACATCCCCCTCTTTCCCTCTCACCTTTACCATCTACACCCCCCTCTTTCCCTCTCACCTTTACCATCTACACCCCCCTCTTTCCCTCTCACCTTTACCATCTACACCCCCCTCTTTCCCTCTCACCCTTACCATCTACACCCCCCTCTTTCCCTCTCACCTTTACCATCTCCGCCCCTCTCTTTCCCTCTCACCTTTACCATCTACACCCCCCTCTCTCTCTCTCCACCCCCCTCTTTCCCTCTCACTCTTCATCCCGCTCGCCGTACATTGATGCCTCTGAGAGAAGCGAATGTCTCCTGTCCTGGCCGTAGTGCTATGACGTCTCCCTCCACCAGTAGGGACACAGGCAGGTTGACCAGGTTGGAGTCGCGGTAGGCCCAGTGGAGCGACCAGGAGGGGGAGGAGGGGGTGTACAGGTCAGGGTAAAGGGAGGGAGACCACCTCATCCCCTCACCCAAATCTGCCCAGTCCGACAGGTAGCCTGGAGGCGGGAGAGAGGGTGGAAGGGGAAATTAAAATATAGGATCACAAAACGAGAATGGTGGAAACTTGCCAACCTCAAGTAAAAGTGTTAATTTCTTAACGTTTCCCTCCATTTAAATCTCCAACTGTCAACTCCCATCCCATCTCCTCTCCTTCTTGCGCCATCCCCCCTTTTCTCTCACCGTTGAGCTGATTGATGATGCTGTTGAGCCGGTGCACCATCTCAGTTCTCCTCAGCCTCTGCTGTCGACCAATCAGCAGGAAGCTCAGCGTGAAGAGCATGAGGAGGGCTGCAGCGTTCACCAACTCTATCCCAGAACTACAGAGAGAGGAGAGGAGATATGATAGTATTCACAGACTGTTGGTGCTTCCTGTGTTTCAACCTTATTTTACCGTGAGGTAGCTCTGATAGGAACATTTGGGTTGAAGTTCCGGTCTACACAACACCCCCACGCGTTCCGGTCTACACAACACCCCCACGCGTTCCGGTCTACACAACACCCCCACGCGTTCCGGTCTACACAACAGCCCCACGCGTTCCGGTCTACACAACAGCCCCACGCGTTCCGGTCTAAACAACAGCCCCACGCGTTCCGGTCTACACAACAGCCCCACGCGTTCCGGTCTACACAACAGCCCCACGCGTTCCGGTCTACACAACAGCCCCACGCGTTCCGGTCTACACAACAGCCCCACGCGTTCCGGTCTACGCAACAGCCCCACGCGTTCCGGTCTACGCAACAGCCCCACGCGTTCCGGTCTACGCAACAGCCCCACGCGTTCCGGTCTACGCAACAGCCCCACGCGTTCCGGTCTAAACAACAGCCCCACGCGTTCCGGTCTAAACAACAGCCCCACGCGTTCCGGTCTAAACAACAGCCCCACGCGTTCCGGTCTAAACAACAGCCCCACGCGTTCCGGTCTACACAACAGCCCCACGCGTTCCGGTCTACACAACAGCCCCACGCGTTCCGGTCTACACAACAGCCCCACGCGTTCCGGTCTACACAACAGCCCCACGCGTTCCGGTCTACACAACAGCCCCACGCGTTCCGGTCTACACAACAGCCCCACGCGTTCCGGTCTAAACAACACCCCCACGCGTTCCGGTCTAAACAACACCCCCACGCGTTCCGGTCTAAACAACAGCCCCACGCGTTCCGGTCTAAACAACAGCCCCACGCGTTCCGGTCTAAACAACAGCCCCACGCGTTCCGGTCTACACAACAGCCCCACGCGTTCCGGTCTACACAACAGCCCCACGCGTTCCGGTCTACACAACAGCCCCACGCGTTCCGGTCTACACAACAGCCCCACGCGTTCCGGTCTACACAACAGCCCCACGCGTTCCGGTCTAAACAACAGCCCCACGCGTTCCGGTCTAAACAACAGCCCCACGCGTTCCGGTCTAAACAACAGCCCCACGCGTTCCGGTCTAAACAACACCCACACGTTCCGGTCTAAACAACACCCCCACGCGTTCCGGTCTACACAACAGCCCCACGCGTTCCGGTCTAAACAACAGCCCCACGCGTTCCGGTCTACACAACAGCCCCACGCGTTCCGGTCTACACAACAGCCCCACGCGTTCCGGTCTACACAACAGCCCCACGCGTTCCGGTCTAAACAACAGCCCCACGCGTTCCGGTCTAAACAACAGCCCCACGCGTTCCGGTCTAAACAACAGCCCCACGCGTTCCGGTCTAAACAACACCCACACGTTCCGGTCTAAACAACACCCACACGTTCCGGTCTAAACAACACCCACAATTTGCAGAGGCCCAGTCTAAATAACACCCACAATAAATAAATAAAAATGGACCATATGGACACAAATCCATACAGCAATAAATTGCCTGAATTGATGCCATAACAATAAATAGAACGCTAAATGTATAACATCAATGTGCACCACCGTTTATTCAAATTATCCTTTAAACTACTACTAGTATGATGGTTGTTGCCACCAATTGTCCCATTGACAATCACCCATATTAGCAAACTTATTTTATATCAAACTTATTTCACATTTCTCTAGTATAGGTTACTTATCGTAATGAACGATATCAGCAAACGCTATCGGAACGGTCTGTGTTGATAATGTTCTGTCTATTGTCCCAGCTCTACAGTCAAACACACCTGCCTTGCGGCTGGTCGCCATAACAACAGAGAAGTCCCACCACCACCAGCAGTGTGAGGGCGGCTCCCGGCCAATGGAGACAGGAGTGGCGGTTGCCATGGTGAAGGAAGCTTTTCACCCACTGCTCCTAAATTAACATTAACAAACAAAACAGCTCATTATGCTCTACAACAAAGTGTGTGTGTGTGTGCGTCCGTGTGTGTGTGTATGTATGTATGTATGCATGTGAGTGTGTGCGGTGGTATCTACCTGTGCAGTGGGTTGTTTGCCACGGCCTGTGGTCTGGTGCTGGTCAAGCAGGGTGGTGAGCTGGTCCCTCAGTGTTCCCAGAGCCTGACCAGTGGACAAGCCCAGGGTCCCCACCCCCCCCTCCTCCTGAAACACACAAAATATATCATTTGAATCCACAAATCACATTACAGTCAAGAATGATTCAAACATTTCAAAGGTCACAAATTCATTGGCTTTTATGGTGCAAAAAGCACCTTGTCCACACAGCTTGGCTGCCCATGACAGCTGAAACAGAGCAGTACCTTGTCCACACAGCTTGGCTGCCCATGACAGCTGAAACAGAGCAGTACCTTGTCCACAGAACTTGGCTGCCCATGACAGCTGAAACAGAGCAGTACCTTGTCCCCACAGCTTGGCTGCCCATGACAGCTGAAACAGAGCAGTACCTTGTCCACACAGCTTGGCTGCCCATGACAGCTGAAACAGAGCAGTACCTTGTCCACACAGCTTGGCTGCCTACTTCAACTTCTCCAAACGGGTGATGATTTAACAAAAGCGCATTCGCAAAAAAAAACACAATCGTTGCACCAATGTACCTAACCATAAACATCAATGCCTTTCTTAAAATCAATACACAAGTATATATTTTTTTAAACCTGCATATTTAGTTAAAATAAATTCCTGTGAGCAGGCAATATTAACTAGGGAAATTGTGTCACTTCTCTTGTGTTCTGTGCAACAGAGTCAGGGTATATGCAGCAGTTTGGGCCGCCTGGCTCGTTGGGAACTGTGTGAAGACCATTTCTTCCTAACAAAGACCGTAATTAATTTGCCAGAATTTTACATTATTATGACATAACATTGAAGATTGTGCAACGTAACAGCAATATTTAGACTTCGGGTTGCCACCCGTTCGATAAAATACTTAACGGTTCCGTATTTCACTGAAAGAAAACTTTTTGATTTCGAAATGATCGTTTCCGGATTTGACCATGTTAATGACCTAAGGCTCATATTTCTGTGTGTTATTATATTATAATTAAGTCTATGATTTGATATTTGATAGAGCAGTCTGACTGAGCGGTTGTAGGCAGCAGCAGGCTCGTAAGCATTCATTCAAACAGCACTTTCCTGCATTTGCCAGCAGCTCTTAGCAGTGCTTGAGGCACAGCGCTGTTTATGACTTCAAGCCTATCAACTCCCCAGATTAGGCTGGCAATACTATAGTGCATATAAGAACATCCAATAGTCAAAGGTATATGAAATACAAATGGTAGAGAGAAATAGTCTTATAATAACTACAACCTAAAACTTCTTAACTGGGAATATTGAAGACTCGTGTTAAAAGGAACCACCAGCTTTCATATGTTCTCATGTTCTGAGCATGGAACTTAAACGTTAGCATTTTTACATGGCATATATTGCACTTTTACTTTCTTCTCCAAACACTGTTTTTGCATTATTTAAACCAAATTGAACATGTTTCATTATTTATTTCAGACTAAAATGATTTTATGTATTATATTAAGTTAAAACTAAAGTGTTTATTGTTCATTCAATATTATTGTAATTGTCATTATTACAAATATATACAGTGGGGAGAAGAAGTATTTGATACACTGCCGATTTTGCAGGTTTTCCTACTTACAAAGCATGTAGAGGTCTGTAATTTTTATCATAGGTACACTTCAACTGTGAGAGACGGAATCTAAAATAAAAGTCCAGAAAATCACATTGTATGATTTTTAAGTAATTAATTTGCATTTTATTGCATGACATAAGTATTTGATACATCAGAAAAGCAGAACTTAATATTTGGTACAGAAACCTTTGTTTGCAATTACAGAGATCATACGTTTCCTGTAGTTCTTGACCAGGTTTGCACACACTGCAGCCGGGATTTTGGCCCACTCCTCCATATAGACCTTCTCCAGATCCTTCAGGTTTCGGGGCTGTCGCTGGGCAATACGGACTTTCAGCTCCCTCCAAAGATTTTCTATTGGGTTCAGGTCTGGAGACTGGCTAGGCCACTCCAGGACCTTGAGATACTTCTTACGGAGCCACTCCTTAGTTGCCCTGGCTGTGTGTTTCGGGTCGTTGTCATGCTGGATGACCCAGCCACGACCCATCTTCAATGCTCTTACTGAGGGAAGGAGGTTGTTGGCCAAGATCTCGCAATACATGGCCCCATCCATCCTCCCCTCAATACGGTGCAGTCGTCCTGTCCCCTTTGCAGAAAAGCATCCCCAAAGAATGATGTTTCCACCTCCATGATTCACGGTTGGGATGGTGTTCTTGGGGTTGTACTCATCCTTCTTCTTCCTCCAAACACGGCGAGTGGAGTTTAGACCAAAAAGCTCTATTTTTGTCTCACCAGACCACATGACCTTCTCCCATTCCTCCTCTGGATCATCCAGATGGTCATTGGCAAACTTCAGATGGGCCTGGACATGCGCTGGCTTGAGCAGGGGGACCTTGCGTGCGCTGCAGGATTTTAATCCATGACGGCGTAGTGTGTTACTAATGGTTTTCTTTGAGACTGTGGTCCCAGCTCTCTTCAGGTCATTGACCAGGTCCTGCCGTGTAGTTCTGGGCTGATCCCTTACCTTCCTCATGATCATTGATGCCCCACGAGGTGAGATCTTGCATGGAGCCCCAGACCGAGGGTGATTGACCGTTATCTTGAACTTCTTAAATTTTCTAATAATTGCGCCAACAGTTGTTGCCTTCTCACCAAGCTGCTTGCCTATTGTCCTGTAGCCCATCCCAGCCTTGTGCAGGTCTACAATTTTATCCCTGATGTCCTTACACAGCTCTCTGGTCTTGGCCATTGTGGAGAGGTTGGAGTCTGTTTGATTGAGTGTGTGGACAGGTGTCTTTTATACAGGTAACGAGTTCAAACAGGTGCAGTTAATACAGGTAATGAGTGGAGAACAGGAGGGCTTCTTAAAGAAAAACTAACAGGTCTGTGAGAGCCGGAATTCTCACTGGTTGGTAGGTGATCAAATACTTATGTCATGCAATAAAATACAAATTAATTACTTAAAAATCATACAATGTGATTTTCTGGCTTTGTAAGTAGGAAAACCTGCAAAATCGGCAGTGTATCAAATACTTGTTCTCCCCACTGTATAACATTTGTATTAAAATTATTATTTTTTTAAATATAAAAAAAAGTTTAAAATATAATTTTTTTAAAACAATTTTCGGCCGATTAATTGGTATCGGCTTTTTTTTGGTCCTCCAATAATCGGTATCGGCGTTGAAAAATCATAATCGGTCGACCTCTAGCAGAGATTATGTTATGCTATAAATGTAATCATTCATCTACACTGAACAAAAATATAAACACAAGTGTTGGTCCCACGTTCATGAGCTGAAATAAAAGATACCAGAAATTCTTCATACGCACAAAAAGCGTATTTCTCTAAAATTGTGCAAAAATGTGTTTACATTCCTGTTAATGAGCATTTCTCCTTTGCCAAGATAAATCTATCCACCTGACAAGTGTGGCATATCAATAAGTTGATTAAACAGCATGATCATTACACAGGTGCACCTTGTGCTGGGGACAATAAAAGGCCACTCTAAAAGGTGCAGTTTTATCACACAACGCCACAGATGTCTCAAGTTGAGGGAGCATGCAATTTGCATGCTGACTGCAGGAATGCCCACCAGAGCTGTTGCAGGATAATTTCTCTACCATAATCCTCAAACGTCATTTTAGAGAATTTGGCAGTAGGTCCAACCGGCCTCACAACCGCAGACCACATGTATTGCGTCGTGTGGACGAGCAGTTTTCTGATGTCAAAGTTGTGAACAGAGTGCCCCATGGTGGAAGTGGGGTTATGGTATGGGCAGGCATAAGCTACGGACAATGAACACAAGTGCATTTTTATCGATGGCAATTTAAATGCACAGAGATAGTTTGACGAGATACTGAGGTCCATTGTCGTGCCATTCTTCCACCGCCATCACCTCATGTTTCAGCATGATAATGCACAGCCCCATGTCACAAGGATCTGTAGATAATTCCTGTAAGCTGAAAATGTCCCAGTTCTTCCATGGCATGCATACTTAGACATCACCCACTGAGCATGTTTGAGATCCTCTGGATCGACGGGTACGACAGCATGTTCCAATTCCTGCCAATATCCAGCAACTTCGCACATCCATGGTAGAGTAGTGGGACAACATTCCACAGGCCACAATCAACAGCCTGATCAACTCCATGCCAAGGAGATGTGTCGCACTGCATGAGGCAAATGGTGGTCACACCAGATACGGACTGGTTTTCCTTTTTTTAAGGTATCTGTGACCAACAGATGCATATTGGTATGACCAGTCATGTGAAATCCATAGATTAGGGCCTAATGAACGCATTTAAATTGACTGATTTCCTTAGATGAACTGTAACATCTTTGAAATTGTTGCGTTTATATATATATTTTTCAGCATAGTTATGCGCAACAGAAGTGAAGCCAGCTGCAGAGGAACAGTCATACCTAATGTCAGTGGGTTAGGGTTACAATGGAAGGGAAGCCAGCTGTAGAGGAACAGTCATACCTAATGTCAGTGGGTTAGGGTTACAATGGAAGGGAAGCCAGCTGTAGAGGAACAGTCATACCTAATGTCAGTGGGTTAGGGTTACAATGGAAGTGAAGCCAGCTGTAGAGGAACAGCCATACCTAATGTCAGTGGGTTAGGGTTACAACAGAAGTGAAGCCAGCTGCAGAGGAACAGTCATACCTAATGTCAGTGGGTTAGGGTTACAATGGAAGTGAAGCCAGCTGTAGAGGAACAGCCATACCTAATGTCAGTGGGTTAGGGTTACAATGGAAGGGAAGCCAGCTGCAGAGGAACAGCCATATCTAATGTCAGTGGGTTAGGGTTACAATGGAAGGGAAGCCAGCTGCAGAGGAACAGTCATATCTAATGTCAGTGGGTTAGGGTTATAACAGAAGTGAAGCCAGCTGCAGAGGAACAGTCATACCTAATGTCAGTGGGTTAGGGTTACAATGGAAGGGAAGCCAGCTGTAGAGGAACAGTCATACCTAATGTCAGTGGGTTAGGGTTACAATGGAAGGGAAGCCAGCTGCAGAGGAACAGTCAAATCTAATGTCAGTGGGTTAGGGTTACAATGGAAGGGAAGCCAGCTGCAGAGGAACAGCCATATCTAATGTCAGTGGGTTAGGGTCACAATGGAAGGGAAGCCAGCTGCAGAGGAACAGTCATACCTAATGTCAGTGGGTTAGGGTTACAACAGAAGTGAAGCCAGCTGTAGAGGAACAGCCATACCTAATGTCAGTGGGTTAGGGTTACAACAGAAATGAAGCCAGCTGTAGAGGAACAGCCATATCTAATGTCAGTGGGTTAGGGTTACAACAGAAATGAAGCCAGCTGCAGAGGAACAGCCATATCTAATGTCAGTGGGAACCCAATCTTTTCCCACACTCTACAGACACACCTAATTTCAGCTCAGCTTTGTTTTCAAGCTCCACATCCCACACAGCTATAAATAAACAGACAATTCTCCAGAGTCAAGAAGCAGATAATTCTCTAGACATGGACACACACACACACACACCCGGACGTCACAGCCTGGGTGACACCGCTTCAGCATCCTAATGCCTGGCTAGCCTGTCTCACCTCTCTCTCTGCCCTACACTGAATCTTGGTCTAGCTCAGCTACAGCCCAGTGCCAGCTGGACTAGCTCTGACTGAATGTGCCTCTGCAATGTCTGGCTAGATGATACAGGATAGTGTAAAAAGAGTGGAGGCATATGAAAGCTGAAAGAAATAGTGCATGGGTGGAAAGAAGAAGAGAACCTGTATTGAAGGTTGTGCCTTGCAGTGTTTCCGCAGCAGTTGTTTAGCTGTGGTGGTGCGCCACCACAAAATTACAGTCCACATTTACTTTTCCTCTGCAAACAAAACAAGTAATGAAAAGAAAAACTATTCTACTCTGATGTTGTCAGATTGATCTATTTACCTAGTCGGCTTGTTGTGTGTTTTACGCGAGATAAATATTCCTTGAGGAACAAGTTACGAGTGCTATAGGGAGAGAAACATGCATTCTGACAAGAGGTCAATGCATAACGATTCTCGCAATTGCAGGGGAAACAGAAGTTAATGGCCTTTGTTAAAAAGAGGACGCCAGCTTTCCATTCCTACTTTTAACTCCTAAATATGCGCAAACTGCAACATTTCAAAGTAAGAGTTTTTAGCAGTGGCATGGTTCAGCAAGTTACCACTGCTATTCTCTGTGAGTGCATAGGGGAAAGTGGGGCTAAATGTAACATGGGTAACTTGTAGGGTAACTTGGGGTAAAATGCCACCCGACCTCAAAACACTTTCAGTTGAGCAAGAGTAGTGGTCACCAGTGAAAGTGTTGGGGGAAAAACTGCCATGAAGTGGTTTCTGTGAGAAATACAGACAGTATTACCCCAGGTGGTGGAGTGGCCCCAAGTTAACCAAACAAGATAGTCCTACATTATATTTAGTGTTTGATGAATTTTAAGTCCCCCAAAAATTGCATAATAGGATGCTAACTAGTGAAAATATCACATTTGGGATCTAGCTAATGATTAGCCCAACAGGGTAAACGCAGAGGCAACCCCATGCTTCAGCCTATTTATTTATAGCCACTATGCTGCATTAGCTGGCCTACAGGTAATAATTCTTACTGCTAATAGCATACCTTATAATATGGACCATGCATAGGCTATATGTGAAAATAATTTTAACCAATAATTTAACCATTTCTGGAAGGTGGAAATATATATTTTTCCTTCATTTGAGTAGAAAGTCCTTTTAAAAAGTCATCCAAACTGAGCTTAGTCCTTCTACATAACAATCCCCAGACCCCTAAAACAAGGGGGGTAGGGACCCAACCTTTGTGTGGTAGCAGGGAGTAGCAGCACTATGCAAACGTGAGTATAACTCTGGTCACGCAAATAGAACACTTTGTAGAAAGTAGGAATCATTTGTGAGAATGAGGCGGACGAATTGGCCATCCACTCGTCCATCTGCGGGGCACATTTCATCCTGGAGAACTTCCATGGTTATCAACAACGGAAGGAAGTGCTTCAGCAAAACGTTGCTTTTCAACGTGGATGCTGTCCCTCCCAACAACGTATCACAAGCAGCCAGCTGCAGAGACAGGTTACGATCAGGGCTTCATCAGGTACAGTGCATTCGGAAAGTATTCAGACCCCTTTACTTTTTCCACATTTTGTTAGATTACAGCCTTATTCGAAAATTGATTTGTTTTTTTCCCTCATCAATCTACACAAAATACCCCATAATGTCAAAGCAAAAACAAGTTTTTTAAAAATGTTTGCAAATTTATGAAAAAATATGAATAAATAAAAATATCACATTTACATAAGTATTCAGACCCTTCACACAGTACTTTGTTGAAGCACCTTTGGAAGCGATTACAGCCTCAAGTCTTCTTGGGTATGACACTACAAGCTTGGCACACCTGTATTTGGAGAGTTTCTCCCATTCTTCTTTGCAGAGCCTCTCAAGCTCAGATCCTCTTCTCCCTTGATTGCTCAGTTTGGTATTATGTGTAGATTTATATGAAAAAATATATAATTGAACCATTTTAGAATAAAGCTGTAACGTAACAAGATGTGGAAAAAGTCAAGGGGTCTGAATACTTTCCGAAAGTACTGTAAGTGAAAGAGCTAGCTTACTACCTCTACGCTAATGTTAGCTAGCTATAGAACTTCTGCATTTAGATCACATCTTCAATCTAAATAACACTGAATAACGCTAAAGTAACCAAATGAACATGTCTGCCAGCTGTTGGTAGCCAACTGCTGGTGCTGTCATGCTAGATAGTACAAGCCTATGGGAAAATAGTCATTTTGTTCGCGATGGAGGTCAATGTTTTTGTATAGAGCCCTGTAGTTGGAGCCAAACTGTGTGCGTCTGCGTGGATTGCGGGCTAAAATGAAACACGACGCCTCGGCCATGTATTCGATCATGGATCTGGTGACATGGCGATGAAAGGAGCCATGTTTTCTTTAGAGGGGTGGATAGTTTATTTCTGTAGCTAGCCGCATGAGTTGTGTTTTGGGAGCCGCTGGCTGTCTGCACTTGGGCTCTGTGTGTGTGGATGGCTCGATGGATGGTGTCTGTGGTGCCGGGGGAGTTTTCAATAGAGCCTGCCTGCGGGCTAAATTGAAATGCGATGCTTTGGTCATGGATCTGATTGTGGATCTGGGGTCATTTTGGAGAAGTCCTGGAGACAGGCTTTCTTTGGAGGAGTGGACTGTGGATTTTGTTCAATGGGAAAGTTTTTATTTTATAAAAACCTTAGGTTCAATGTTGTCACAGTTGCTTCTTGATGAAGAGGCATCAGCTAACGTTAGCTTCCTCCGTTTCTGAATTCATTTGTGGCCTTTTCTTTCTAGCTGGCAAAATAAGTGAGCTTGATTTTGTTTGTGTATTACCATATGTTGATAACATACCCAAGTTTGTCACTGGTATCGGCTAGTAAATATCCGAAATCTAGCCAGCTAGACAGTTATAGCCGCAAGCTAAAACTAGGGAGAGAGGGAGGAGAGAATTTACTTTGTTTCATCTGCAGCTGGTTTGATAAAGTAATTTTACAGACTATAATTGCTCAATATGTTGTGAATATTGTAGGAAAATCCTCACAGCTTAGTGGGCATCAGCTCATCATGTACAGTAGGTTCACCGTGTGAATCATCTTGTGTTCGGTTTTCATATGCAGGGAGAATAAATTGTACAATTGTAAAGTAAAAAGTTAGAACCCATTCTAACTTCATAGCCGCGGGAAGTAATGGTGCCGAGACAGCACCCCCTGATAAATCACTATCCAACTCATATTATTTTAACTGATATACTCCACAGATAGGCCTTTATTACTCCTGTATGAGCGGAGAAAAATACTCCACAGCAGAGCGGGGTGAGAGAAAGGGAGGAGGCTGAGAAAGAGAGCGGATGGTGTGGTTGCTGACACTTGTCAACCTTCAGCTCACTGCTTTTAAAGTACAGGCTCATGATAACGAGCTGACAGTCCAGTTCCTCTTTTAAAGTACAGGCTCATGATAACGAGCTGACAGTCCAGTTCCTCTTTTAAAGTACAGGCTCATGATAACGAGCTGACAGTCCAGTTCCTCTTTTAAAGTACAGGCTCATGATAACGAGCTGACAGTCCAGTTCCTCTTTTAAAGTACAGGCTCATGATAACGAGCTGACAGTCCAGTTCCTCTTTTAAAGTACAGGCTCATGATAACGAGCTGACAGTCCAGTTCCTCTTTTAAAGTACAGGCTCATGATAACGAGCTGACAGTCCAGTTCCTCTTTTAAAGTACAGGCTCATGATAACGAGCTGACAGTCCAGTTCCTCTTTTAAAGTACAGGCTCATGATAACGAGCTGACAGTCCAGTTCCTCTTTTAAAGTACAGGCTCATGATAACGAGCTGACAGTCCAGTTCCTCTTTTGAGACACCAGAACAAAGACGGTCTCAATGTGTCTGTCATGAATAGCTTACATTTATTGGCCAACTTCAAAAAACCTTGGAAGAGCGGTCTGCGGGGATCAGTCAGCAAACACACACACACACACACACACACACACACACACACACACACACACACACACACACACACACACACACACACACACACACACACACACCCCCCCCCCCCCCCCCCCCCCAAGGAGTCTCTGTTTCACAAACAGCCCACTTCAGGGAGCCAGCTGACGTCGCTGGGCGCTAGGAAACTCACCTGCTTCTTATCCTGTAGCTCCATGGCAACCAGCACAGCCTCTCACCATGCTCCGAGTCTACCACACACCAGACGAGCATAGGCAGCGCCTTCACCCTCCGAATGTCCCCTCGATCCCCTCCGGATGTCCCCTCGATCCCCAACTTCTGCTGGAGGACAATGTCACCCACTGGCCCCCTCCTGGCGCCGCTATGTCAGCCTGCTCTGCCAGTCTGAGGGGATGACCACGCACGCCCACATGGACTCACTGCAGGGTACGCTGGGAGATGTAGTTTTTGGAGGCTAGTTACTGTAGTCACAAATGGCTGGGTAGATCTGTGTGGGGAAGAGATCAATAAAAGGGGAAGAAATTATTACGGTATTGGCATAAGCAGTCAGTCAGCGGTGATTTCATACCCTAACTATAGGTCAGTAGGCTACAGGTTAGTAGATATGTGGGCTACATGACTGCAGTGGGAAAGAGGTAGAGACGGATGTCTTTCTGACAGTTTCAGCTGAACAGGTACAGAAACCACACCCAACTTGTATGATAATATACTTTACATGTATACATGGTGTAAGAATGCAGTCCAATAAGCATCTGGTGCAAACTACTGTACACATACGGAAACACGTCATCAACTTATATAGCCAGCCCATTCACAACAAGAGCTTACGTCAGAAACAGAACTATTCGTTGCTGACAAATGTACAATAGATTTAATGTAATCACTTTGAATATGCTTATCCTTGGATTTCCTTGCACTGATTTGACCTGTACTTACACGGTCGTCTATGGGAGAGAGGCGAGGAGCGATAGCCCACATGTCATGATGCTTTTATATTGACTTCCGGTTTTAGTGTGCATATGGAGCTTATGGTTTCACATGCCATCTAGATAACTGAGTCAATGGTAGTGTCCGCAGATTCTGCCATGGAAGAACAAGAATGCAATGCACCTAACTAAAACTTCGCACAGTCAATGCTGTGTGACAAAAACAAGTATCAATGTTGCCAGCTAAAGCGCTGTGTCCGATTCCTCGCCAGCTAGCTAATACGAGCTAGCTAGCATTGCCATTTGCAACGTCAAGGTTCGTTTTCTTATCGATGTCAAGAGACGTCTGCGTTAATTGGCAATTGAGCGCTAAGCAATTCACAGAGCAAATGACACCACTGTCAATGCACCAAATATATCCGCATATTTGTCATACTCACGTTCAGGTTGCAACTAGGTCTGTTTCTCGTCACACCGTTTAAACCTCAATTTTATCTCGAAAAGCCAGTGTACAGTCCACTAGTGAAACGCCATGTTCGTGAAGGAGTGGCATTTTTTTGTTGGAAGCGGTGAAGTACGGTTGTGATAGGTTGAGATTCCTGGAGGGCTTGCCATAGGTGGACTATTCTCTCTTTTGTTGATAAGGGTTTTGATTGGCGTGTGTAGGAGGGGCAAGTCCTATTTTTACGGTCTAGACACGAATTGACCGTTTTATTTTGAAATACGGTCTATCCTCAATTAAATTTCAATTCAAGGGGCTTTATTGGCATGGGAAACATATGTGAACATTGCCAAAGCAAGTGAACTAGATAATTAAACAAAAGTGAAATAAACAACAATAATTTACAGTAAACATTACCCTCACAGAAGTTCCAAAAGAATAAAGCCATTAAACATGTCATATTATGATTATATAGTGTTGTAACAATGTGCAAATAGTTAAAGTACAAAAGGCTAAATAAATTAACATAAATATGGGTTGTATTTACAGTGGTGTTTGTTCTTCACTGGTTGCCCTTTTCTTGTGTGAACAGGTCACAAATCTTGTTGCCGTGATGGTATTTCACCCAGTAAATATGGGAGTTTATCAAAATTGGGTTTGTCTTCAAATTCTTTGTGGGCAGTGTGCACATAGGCCGCCATACTCTAGAAGACAGGCTTTCTCAATAGCAAGGCTATGCTCACTGAGTCTATACATAGTCAAAGCTTTCCTTAAGTTTGGGTCAGTCACAGTGGTCAGGTATTCTGACACTGTGTACTCTCTGTTTAGGGTCAGTCACAGTGGTCAGGTATTCTGCCACTGGGTACTCTCTGTTTAGGGTCAGTCACAGTGGTCAGGTATTCTGCCACTGGGTACTCTCTGTTTAGGGTCAGTCACAGTGGTCAGGTATTCTGCCACTGGGTACTCTCTGTTTAGGGTCAGTCACAGTGGTCAGGTATTCCGACACTGGGTACTCTCTGTTTAGGGTCAGTCACAGTGGTCAGGTATTCTGACACTGTGTACTCTCTGTTTAGGGTCAGTCACAGTGGTCAGGTATTCTGACACTGGGTACTCTCTGTTTAGGGTCAGTCACAGTGGTCAGGTATTCTGACACTGGGTACTCTCTGTTTAGGGTCAGTCACAGTGGTCAGGTATTCTGACACTGGGTACTCTCTGTTTAGGGTCAGTCACAGTGGTCAGGTATTCTGACACTGTGTACTCTCTGTTTAGGGTCAGTCACAGTGGTCAGGTATTCTGACACTGGGTACTCTCTGTTTAGGGTCAGTCACAGTGGTCAGGTATTCTGACACTGTGTACTCTCTGTTTAGGGTCAGTCACAGTGGTCAGGTATTCTGACACTGGGTACTCTCTGTTTAGGGTCAGTCACAGTGGTCAGGTATTCTGACACTGGGTACTCTCTGTTTAGGGTCAGTCACAGTGGTCAGGTATTCTGACACTGGGTACTCTCTGTTTAGGGTCAGTCACAGTGGTCAGGTATTCTGACACTGGGTACTCTCTGTTTAGGGTCAGTCACAGTGGTCAGGTATTCTGACACTGTGTACTCTCTGTTTAGGGTCAGTCACAGTGGTCAGGTATTCTGACACTGGGTACTCTCTGTTTAGGGTCAGTCATAGTGGTCAGGTATTCTGACACTGGGTACTCTCTGTTTAGGGTCAGTCACAGTGGTCAGGTATTCTGACACTGGGTACTCTCTGTTTAGGGTCAGTCATAGTGGTCAGGTATTCTGCCACTGTGTACTCTCTGTTTAGGGTCAGTCATAGTGGTCAGGTATTCTGCCACTGTGTACTCTCTGTTTAGGGTCAGTCATAGTGGTCAGGTATTCTGCCACTGTGTACTCTCTGTTTAGGGCCAAATAGCATTCTAGTTCTGTTTTTTTGTTAATTCTTTCCAATGTGTCAAGTAATTATCTTTTTTTTCTCATGATTTGGTTGGGTCTAATTGTGTTGCTGTCCTGGGGCTCTGTAGGGTCTGTTTGTGTTTGTGCACTTCTCCGGGTTCAACTCTCTGTAGGTGATGGCGTTGTTATGGAAGGTTTGGGAAACGCTTCCTTTTAGGTGGTTGTAGAATTTAACGTCTCTTTTCTGGATTTTCAATCTCTCTGTAATATTTTTCAAAGGTGAGTAGGTTACTGCTTAACCAGAGAGTAAGAGGCGAAGTGTGAGGTTGTACTCTGCTCAAAATCTGTGCAAAAGCGGTCCATGAAAATAAGCCCACGAAGTAAGGATTTTTTTTGTAGGGTGGTCCATCAGAGCGTGTCGAATTTGGTCAACAAAACATTGAATTGTTAATTTGCTACACGAGGCAATTTTCTTTTGATTGAATAGAAGTTTCTTCATGGTTAGGTTGTTACCAACGCACTGATATAAAAATGGACGCACGTTGAAAAAATAAAACTTTATATTAGAGTTGTGCCTGTTGTCATGGAGATAGAAGCCTCATCATGGATATAACCCATTTTAGCATGGACATTGCCATTGAGGGCTTCCACCATTTTAAAGTGTTCAACTGGGTGGGGATTCCTATGAGTTTGGCACAATTAGCCAAAGAAAAAGAATACATTGTACTACTTTAAAATGGAGAGAACCTCAATGGCTGGACTGTCATTGTTCATTTGTTGTCTCTGAAGCTGGGCTCACTCGCTCAGAGGAAGAGATAATCAATTCTTTGTTTGGATCGAAGACCTGGGATAACTATAGTTTTATCTATGCTTTGTGGAAAGTACCTATTTTCTCTGGGAACGAATAGGTACTTTGGAGGTAACTACAAATATTTGAATACATATCCCAAAAAGTACTACTTTTTAAAACTATTTCAATTCAGATCTCAGAAAGTAACTACTTTTTTTTAAATGTTTGAATACAGATCTCAGGAAGGGACTTCTTTCCTGAAGCTATTGGATTGGCTGCTTTAAACTAATGGCAGGAATGTATCTGGAACTACATGTTGAAGGTAGAAATGAAACGGATAGAGCACACATCATCTCCTATACTATTTCAATCTATCTGACAGTCATATTTGATCTACAAAATACATTTATATCTGAACATTCCATTGTCCTAAATGTCCATTGCCCCAGGTGTACATAATCAAGTCAAACTAATTATATTCTGAACAGATAATTATAAATAAATTGTAATTCTCAACTACTGAATGACTCTTTCAACATGCCACTGAAAAGGTTGAAGGCGGCAATTCCTTTTTTGATACCTGAAAAATACTGCAGAGTAATTCAAAGCCTTTTGCAACTGTTGCAAACAGCAAGTTGGATGCTAAGCAAAAACAACTTCAAACCTCTTTGTCCATCTGAGGGTACGAGTCCTTGTTTCAACCACACACTACACCCTCTTTAAAGGGATAGTTTACTCAGAATACAAACTAACATGATTTTCAACCTACCTCGGCTGTAGTTGATTCAAGAAGGCAGTTTTTTTTAAATATTTTGCAACACTTAATGGCCATATTTTGTGACTCCTAGCATTCTCAGTTTTATTTTACCTTTATTTAACTAGGCAAGTCAGTTAAGAACAAATTATTTTTTTCAATGACAGCCTAGGAACAGTGGATTTACTGCCTTGTTCAGGGGCAGAACGACATATTTTTACCTTGTCAGCTCGGGGATTCAATCTTGCAACCTTTCGGTTACAAGTCTAATGCTCTAACCACTAGGCTACCTGCCATCTCAGCAACACTTAACATTAAACTGTTCAAGAAACAGCAGAGGGAGCACCCTCAGATCCACATCGATGGGACACCATTGGAGGTGGAAAGTTTTTTTTAAGTTCCTCGGCGTACATATCACTGACAAACTGAAATGGTCCACCCACACAGACAGTGTGGTGAAGAAGGCGCAACCGCACCTCTTTAACATCAGGAGGCTGAAGAAATTTGGCTTGTCATCTAAAACCCTGACAAACCTTTACAGATGCACAATCGAGAGCATCCTGTCGGGCTGTATCACCACCTGATACGGCAACTGCACACCCACAACCGCAGGGCTCTCCAGAGGGTGGTGCGGTCTGCACAACGCATCACAGGGGGCAAACTACCTGCCCTCCAGGACACCTACAGCACCCGATGTCACAGGAAGGCCAAAAAGATTATCAAGGACAACATCCACCCAAGCCACTGCCTGTTCACACTGCTATCATCCAGAAGGCGCGGTCAGTACAGGTGTAGCTTCTATCTTAGACTGATAAACAGCCATCAGAGGTGCTGCTGCCTACATACAGACCCAAATCATTAGCCACTTTAATAAATGGATCACTAGTTACTTTAAATAATGCCACTTTAATAATGTTTACATATCTTGCATTACTCATCCCATATGTATTTACTGGTCTATGCTGCTCTGACATTGCTTGTCCATATATTTATATATTCTTATTTCCTTTACTTAGATTTGTTTGTAATTAGGTATTTGTTGTGAAATTGTTAGATATTACTTGTTAGATATTGCTGCACTGTCTGAAGTAGAAACACAAGCATTTCGCTACACCCGCAATAACATCTGCTAAACACGTGTATGTGACCAATACTTTTTGATTTGCCTGTGTAATAAAACTGTAATTACTTTTGGAGCAACATTTTATTTGCATGTCTTTACATACAGTCATACTCTGGTATTGCATTTTAATTGCGAAGCAATGAGCTGAGTTTTTGTAACTACTGTACAAGAGATATAGTGACTTTCTTATTCCACTTCTGTAATGACTCCATTATTATGGAATTATAAATGAGTTTACAAAGTCCTAGGTAACAACAATGTTGCTATTGTAGTAATCACAAGGTTATTACTACAATGTATAAGAACTGGATGTCAAGTGTTACTGTATCACTTTATCTCACTCATTATGGCAATATAGTCATTTTGAAGCTACAAAAGTGCAAAAAAAGTCTAATGCTAACGTGATTCCCTAAACAGAGAGTACAAAGCGGCAGAATACCTGACCACTGTGACTGACCCAAACTTAAGGAAAGCTTTGACTATGTACAGACTCAGTGAGCATAGCCTTGCTATTGAGAAAGGCCGCCGAAGGCAGACCTGGCTCTCAAGAGAAGACAGGCTATGTGCACACTGCCCACAAAATGAGGTGGAAACTGAGCTGCACTTCCTAACCTCCTGACAAATGTATGACCATATTAGAGAGACATATTTCCCTCAGATTACACAGACGCCAAAATAATTTGAAAACATATCCAATTTTGATAAAGTCCCATATTTACTGGGTGAAATACCTCAGTGTGCAATCACAGCAGCAAGATTTGTGACCTGTTGCCACAAGAAAATGGCAACCAGTGAAGAACAAACACCATTTTAAATACAATCCCTATTTATGTTTATTTATTTTCCCTTTTGTACTTTAACTTGTGTGAGTGTGATATTTACTGTACACTTTTTATTGTTTATTTCACTTTTGTTTATCCATTTCACTTGCTTTGGCAATGTTTCCAATGCTAACAAAGCCCCTTGAATTGAATTGATTTGAGCAGACCGATTAGGCTTTTTGGCATTATAAGGCACGGGACCCTACAGGGTTCAGAGTGCTTTGTACACCAATGTCAGTCAGAACCAGAGCCGCTCATCTAAGAGGTGTGACAATATCAAGACATCTTAGTCTTTTATTCATTTTGGAAAATGTTCTGTAATTTTATTTCACTTTAAAAATGTCAATTAGATCTATAGGTGGGGAGTGGAATCAAACTGAAACCCTTGTTAGATTTAATATTAAGGTAGCAAATTGTGAAGACTGTGCAAGGTGTGTGAACTTTGGATAGCTTGAAGAGACATGGCTTCTCTGCCACAAACCAGACCTGTTGTAGCAGTAAATAATGAGCCCACCAATAAAACAAACTTAAACTTTTGTGTGTGTGAAGATTTATGGATCCCGTGTGGCTCAGTTGGTAGAGCATGGTGTTTGCAACACCAGGGTTATGGGTTCTATTCCAACAGGGAAAAAGTAGAAAAGTGTATCCACTCACTACGGTAAGTCGCTCTGGATAAGAGCATCTGCTAAATTACTCAAATGTAATGATAGAGTGTACTGCCCTGTTGAGGAGAGTGTATCACTGTACCGTTTACACTGTATCCTGTGCATGTGACCGATAAACTGTTGAGGAGAGCATTTCACTGTACCGTTTACACTGTATCCTGTGCATGTGACCGATAAACTGTTGAGGAGAGCATTTCACTGTACCGTTTACACTGTATCCTGTGCATGTGACCGATAAACTGTTGAGGAGAGTATTTCACTGTACCGTTTACACTGTATCCTGTGCATGTGACCGATAAACTGTTGAGGAGAGCATTTCACTGTACCGTTTACCCTGTATCCTGTGCATGTGACCAATAAACTGTTGAGAGCATTTCACTGTACCATTTACACTGTATACTGTGCATGTGACCAATAAACTGTTGAGCATTTCATTGTTTCCTGTGCATGTGACAAATTAACTTTGGTTTATTTTGACAACATTTTAACTTGAGCCTGTTGTAATCTGTTTATAATTGTATAATTAGCCTAGCAGTAGTAATTATCATGGTATGGGTTAGATGGAATGATCTATGTGCATTGTGTTTGGGCAGAGATAAAGGGGGCCTGTCTCTGAGTGCAAGAATGATTCCATAACATACTGACCAGACCGCTCGAGCACATGTTGATTTTGTCCACCCAAACCAGACCCGATCAGGACACACAGGTTGAAATATCAAAACGAACTCTGAACCAACTATATTAATTTGGGGACAGGTCAAAAAGCATTAAACATGTATGTCAATTTAGCTAGCTAGCTTGCTGTTGCTAGATAATTTGTCCTGGGAAATAAACATTGGGTTGTTATTTTACCTGAAATGCACAAGGTCCTCTACTCCGACAATGAATCCACAGATAAAAGGGTAAACCTAGTTAGTTTCTAGTCATCTCTCCTCCTTAGGGTCTTCTTCTTCTTCTTTGGACTTCATATGGCGGTTGGCAACCAACTTTAAGGTGCATTACCACCTCCAACTGGACTGGCGCGTGGACCTCAGTTCATCTTTCAATCACCCACGTGGGTATATGCTGCTAAAAACCAATGAGGAGATGGGAGAGGCGGGACTTGCAGCACATCAAGCATCACAAACAGAACCAAGTTCTATTTTAGCACGCAGTGTGGGCGCAATGATTGAATAACTTGTATGTGTAAATGTATTTTGCAATGGTCGCGCTCGCGCTGTGTGGTCAGCATGTCAGGGTTGAATAGGAGCCATGTGTCTGGGGTTAGCTCTGATAGACCATAATCACTGTTTTATAACTTTACAGTTTTGTCTCATTATATACTCTTAGAATGAATATGCAGTTTTTTTTATATATTCTTAGAGATTGAAAGTAGTGTGAGGTTCAAGGTGTTTGAGAAGTGTAGTTATCTAGTGGACAGCAGTAGACTGTAGGAATGTCTACTACCAATAACTCAAAGCCTCTCCTGACTGATGTAAATGTTATGTAACCTTTATTTAATTAGACAAGTCAGTTAAGTCAGACTCCCAATCAAGGCTGGTTGTGATACAGCCTGGATTCGAACCAGGGTGTCTGTAGTGACGCCTCTAGCATTGAGATGCAGTGCCTTAGACCGCTGCGTCACTCGGGAGCGCAGCGATAAGAAGACCTGCGAAAGGCACGGAGGAGTGCGAAGGCTCTGGACTCTGGGACACGATAACACCAAGAGGAACGGACTCAGTTTCTGCTCAGCAACAGAGACTGGTTGTTCATCCTAGACATACGGTAGGGGGGGTCTGGTCAGAAGTGGATTTTAGTCAGAAAGGTATACATCTATGTGCTTGTGTGACCTGTAGATTGTCTTTTGCAGCTGCAACACAGTGTGATGAATAAATCTAGCTTGATTTTTCTCGGAGTCTGTCTGGAACACAGGAGGTTGGTGGCACCTTCATTTGGGAGGACGAGCTTGTGGTAATGGCTGGAGCGGAATAAGTAGAATAGTATCAAATACATCAAACACATAGTTTGATGCCATTCCATTCCAGCCATTCTTATGAGTCGTCCTCCCCTCAGCAGCCTCCACTGGTCTGGATTATTGTACCAGAAATTAGAACCTACCAGTAGGCTACAAAGATTCCACGATTGCCAGGCAGGTAGGCCTACTGCAGGCTTCTGGGCTAGAAGTTGTTTCCATACTGTAGTAATGTAAGAATGGGACAGATCAGTTTGCGATTTTATAGGCCTATCAAATTAAACACAGCTGGAAAACAGTATCTCTTTCTAACATAGTTTTTCCATTAGCGATACATGTTCACATAGAATTTAAACAACAATACTTTATTCATCAAGCTTTTTCATAGTTATACACAAAGTAAACAAGAACATCAATCCCAAAAATATTTGGCTAAAATGGCTGACATGACATTTTTGCTTCTACCTATACATTTTGAGATTTGTCGGTATTTTATAATATGATTTATTTTATTTATTTATAATAATATATAATTTCTAAAAAGAAAGGATAACATTTTTTTAAACTTGATAAAAATGTATATTTTCTTTAATTTATCATACTATAGTGCCACTTTAAAATGGACATATATCAATCATTTCAAAACTCACTACATTAATAAATTACCAATAATTTAAAAGACCATTGCAAGCTGGACTATATTCAGTAACCTACTTTGAAGAGATGGTGATTTGGTATAAAAAGGCATTTGGCCTCCAAATTCAGTGTTCTTAAAACTGCCACTTCCCGAAAGTCCCTCTTCCTCTGCATGTACAACATATTGTGTGGTTATCCTTAAATATATTCTCCAGACTTCCCATGAAGGATTTGTTGATACACTACATGACCAAAAGTATGTGGACTTGTTCAACATCTCATTTCAAAATCATGGGATTAATATGGAGTTGGTCCCCCCTTTACTGCTTTAACAGCCTCCACTCTTCTGGGAAGGCTTTCCACTAGATGTTGGAACATTGCTGAGAGGACTTGCTTCCATTCAGCCACAAAAGCATTAGTGAGGTCGGGCACTGATGTTGTGCGATTAGGCCTGGCTCACAGTTGGCATTCCAAATGATCTTCCACACCGATCTCAACAAACCATTTCTGTATGGACCTCGCTTTGTGCATGGGGGAATTGTCATGCTGAAACAGGAAAGTGCCTTCCCCAACTGTTGCCACAAAGTTGGAGGCACAGAATCGTCTAGAATGTCCTTGTATGCTGTAGCGTTTTCCTGGAAAGATTTTCCTTCACTGGAACTAAGGGGCCTAGCCCGAACCATGACAAACAGCCCCAGACCATTATTCCTCCTCCACCAAACTTCACAGTTGGCACTATGCATTCAGGCAGGTAGCGTTCTCCTGGCATCTGCAAAACCCAGATTCGTCCGTCGGACTGCCAGATGGTGAAGCGTGATTCATCACTCCAGAGATCGAGTTTCCACTGCTCCAGAGTCCAATGGCGCTGAGCTTTACACCACTCCAGCCGACGCTTGGCATTGCGCATGGTGATTTTAGGCTTGTGTGCAGCTGCTTGGCCATGGAAACCCATTTCATGAAGCTCCCGACGAACAGTTCTTGTGCTGACGTTGCTTCAAGAGGCAGTTTGGAACTCTGTAGTGAGTGTTGCAACTGAGGACAAGCAATTTTGAATCACTACGTTTTTCAGCACTTGGCAGTCCCATTCTGTGAGCTTGTGTGGCCTACCACTTCGTGGATGAGCCCATTTTGCTCCTAGATGTTTCCACTTCACAATAAAAGCACTTACAGTTGACCAGGGTGGCCCTAGCAGTGCAGACATTTGACGAACTGACTTGTTGGAAAGGTGGCATCCTATGACCGTGCCACGTTGAAAGTCACTGAGTCATTCTACTGACAATGTTTGTCTATGGAGATTGCATGGCTGTGTGCTCGATTTTATACACCTGTCAGCAACGGGTGTGGCTGAAATAGCCGAATACCCTCATTTGAAGGGGTGTCCACAAACTTTTGTACATATATTGTATGTTGTACATTTTTTATTCTAGATAACATTTTCATTGGAAAAATGCCCCAAAAATGTATTTTATGTGCGTGTCTAGTATTTCACAGATAGAAAGATAACAAGTATTTATCCACAATCTGCTCTGGACAAGTCCGGTCCTGGAGTGTCTTAACAAAATGAAACCAACATTTTTAGACTGACTTTATCCAGTGTTCAGAAAAATAGATTTGCATGATATGCAAATATGTGCCCATTTAATTAGATATTGCATCATTTGCATATTTAAACAAAATATTTCAGAAGAATTGTAATACAAAAAAATATTATAATTGTGTCTGCATTCAACTGGTAAAAGTTCATTGTTATATTGATTAAGGGGGGAAAATGACCCTGTGAGGGTGTGGTGCCTGGCCTTAAATTACACAAACATTTATTGCAAATAAATCTTCACATTGATGCATTGGTTATATAAACACATACAAAGGAATTTAAAATGTGGACATTCATTGGTACTCATAGCTGTAATATGTAGATTTTTTATAACTAAATGTTGTAGATAAAAATATCTAGGCATTGATCTGTTTTGATAATCATCAGCGCAGGCCCGTTTATCAATCGGCTGATCCTGAGACATCTAGGCTGAGGGTATCAGCAGGCTCCCTCTCTAAGAGTGTGTGTGTGTGGGTGGGTAGATGTTTGTGTGCGTGTGTGGGTAGGTGCTTGTGTGTGTGTGTCTGTGTGGGTAGGTGTTTGTGTGTGTGTGTGTGTGTGTGTGGGTAGGTGTTTGTGTGTCTGTGTGGATAGGTGTTTGTGTGTGGGTAGGTGTTTGTGTGGGTAGGTGTTTGTGTGTGGGTGTCTGTGTGGGTAGGTGTTTGTGTGTGGGTAGGTGTTTGTGTGTGTGTGTGGGTAGGTGTTTGTGTGTGTGTGTGTGGGTAGGTGTTTGTGTGTGTGTGTGTGGGTAGGTGTTTGTGTGTGTGTGTGGGTAGGTGTTTGTGTCTGTGTGCGTGCGTCTACTAGTTGCGGCTAGAGACAGAACTATTGATGGGTGGTTGTACCAGCTTCTCCATAATGACAGCAACGATGTGGCACAACTCCTTAGCCTGTGGGGCAGAGAAAAATAACACACACACACACACACACACACACACACACACACACACACACACACACACACACACACACACACACACACACACACACACACACACACACACACACACACACACACACACACACACACACACACACACAATTGAGTAGCGTTCAGGTTGCATCTCTAACGTGCGCTGCCCTTAGTGCCCATATCCCTTCCACTGTCTAACCCCACAGCTTCCACTGTCTAACCCCACAGCTTCCACAACTAACCCATATCCCTTCCACTGTCTAACCCCACAGCTTCCACTGTCTAACCCCACAGCTTCCACAACTAACCCATATCCCTTCCACTGTCTAACCCCACAGCTTCCACTGTCTAACCCCACAGCTTCCACTGTCTAACCCCACAGCTTCCACAACTAACCCATATCCCTTCCACTGTCTAACCCCACAGCTTCCACAACTAACCCATATCCCTTCCACTGTCTAACCCCACAGCTTCCACAACTAACCCATATCCCTTCCACTGTCTAACCCCACAGCTTCCACAACTAACCCATACACCAGCGCTCACCAACCTGGGGTCCTGGAAAGCTCCAACTAAATTCTGCACTCCATGTATCTCTACACGGGACTGGGGGTTGGTGACCACCGCACTGTCATAGCCTACTGTGTACTGAGTTGTACTTCACCTGTTTGAGGTGGACGGTGATGTTTTTTGGGCGTCCTGGGTTGCCGTATTTGATCTCCACTCCTGGCACCTTCTTGTCTTGCTTGGGTTTGACCAAGCTCAGTGACTGCACTTCCACCAACGGGATCACAAACGCCCGCTCCTGAATAACACAGGAAAATTATTAGAAAGCATTAGTAAAATGTGAACTAGTAATGATTAAAACATTAATAATAGCAGACATCTTTCAAAGCCATAGATCCATAAAATCCATCATGATCGATCAGTTCACTCATAATTCCCGAAACACTATGCCTACATTATGTACGTTTGGGGTGTCCCTCCATACACAGCAGTGTTTCTGGGGTGTAACTTCGTTACCTGTGTTTTGGGATGGCAGAACAACACTTCCTGTTGGTTGACAGCCACCAGGCAGGGCGAGGGGCAACTGCGATGGCTGGCCTTCTGAGCCAGGAAGATATTAGAGCCGAACAGAGGTAGGGAGCTCAGGCACTCTGGGGATAGAGGCAGCAAATCAATCAATAGAATTATATTTATACAGCATTATACTGTAGATATAGTGAATCTAAATATATTTACAAATACATTTATCACAAAGTGCTTTACACAACCAAGGCCAAAATAAAAGTGTGTGCGTGCTGTGTGTGTGTGTTGGTGCCTCACCGAGGAAGCGTGCTTTAGCGTCGTGGGGGCTGAGGGACAGCATGGTGGTTCTCTCTCTGAGAGAGATAGAGTGGATCTGCTCCAGGTTGGTGCTGCCCCTTTCCTGTCGGGGGAGGTACTCCTTCAGTTCAGGCCTGACAGGGACAGAAGAGAGAGAACTATCAGTAACTCCATCACTCTTAACACAGGACAGAGAGAACAATCACTTATGTCCGGTTTGAAAACAACAGTATGGCTCACAGTGAGGGCTGCTGAGTGTAGGGGCTAAAGCAGTGGTACTCATTGCGAGGCTGGCAGTGATTTTCCTATTTTCCATTCATAACACATAACAATGATACAATTTCAATGCAATGTGTTTAATGCAGGCCTGAATCACTCCATTGAATATATCTATTGTTCCCTGGACGGCAGATAGATGGCAGTAAAGCGCAGCTGTTGAACAGAAAGGCCGAAATAGAACGTTTGCCGAAATAAAACAACTGCTCAGCTTCAGCTACTGACACATATCAGTTTGCTACTGGCTAATTTTGCAGTCTGGTCGACATGGATGAATTCATTATAAAAAAGAAAAGTAAATCTATTGACAATGAAAATGAGGGGGAAGAGCTGGAGAACAACGTGACAGCTATGAACGAACAACCACCGGAGAACCAGGAAAATCAGGAAGATGGCGGCGGGGATATGCAGCTAGCTAATGTAGCTAGCGTAGCTAACGTGGCTCCGGTGGCTAAGAGAAGGATACGGTTGATTCAAGAAGAACACAAAGTTCCAAGAGAAATGGACAGATAAGTATTTTTTTGTACTGCATGATGGGACTAGCTCACTTTGTCTTATTTGCCAGAAGACGGTCAATTGTTTTCAACAAGAAAATTTAGAGCGACATTTCCAGTCACACCATGCCCACTTTGACAAAACATATCTTGCACAAAGCAACCTCAGAAACAACAAATTAGCGCAACTCAAAGGACAGCAACAAATGATGGACAGATCTAGCACTGTTGCAGAGAAAACGACAGAGGCAACATATGAGATTGCTTGGATACTCGCGAGAAACAAGATGTGACAGAATGTGATCCAGGAAGTCGTGCGCGTGGTGAACATTATTATTGCGACGGCACTGAATCACCGGCAGCTCCGCGAGTTGCTGGAGGAATACCAGACAGAATACAGCGACTTGATATTTCACAATGAGGTGAGATGGCTGTCTCGTGGCGTTTTAGAAAGATTTCTCTCTCTCCTCCCTCAAATCCATGCATTTTTTGGAAGCTAGGGGAGAGAGGAGCCAGAGCTGGATGATCCACAGTGGATATTAAAGCTTTTTTTGTTTTACTGACGTCACCTGACTCCTGAACACTGTGAATCTCCAGCTCCAAGGGAAAGCTCAAACTCCGGGCAAAATACAGCGTGTGGTCACAGCATTTCAAAATAAAATCACCACAATGTTCATACCTGACAGACAGATTGTTCATTTCCCAAAACTCAGGGCAGTCACCACATCCAACCCAGACACACTGCAGCATTTTAACTTTGATGCATTTGTGCGTGTGTTGAAAGAGTTGAAGTTGGAGTTTGAGTCGAGATTCAAGGATATCATGGAGTACAAGGAGTTTTTCAACTTCATTGAGAACCCCTTTCATGTGCCAGTGTCATCTCTGACCCCAGTCATCACAATCCTCTGTCCTGACCGTGCTGGAATAGAGAGTGAGATAGTGTCATCTCTGACCCCAGTCATCACAGTCCTCTGTCCTGACCGTGCTGGAACAGAGAGTGAGATAGTGTCATCTCTGACCCCAGTCATCACAGTCCTCTGTCCTGACCGTGCTGGAATAGAGAGTGATATAGTGTCATCTCTGACCCCAGTCATCACAGCCCTCTGTCCTGACCGTGCTGAAATAGAGAGTGTGATAGTGGAGCTGCAGGCAGATGACACATTGCAAGGTGAACTAAGAGTATCCACTTCTGAAGCAGTGTGTGCAGGACTTATTCATGTGAAGCAACATTTTCAACAATGAACATTGTGAAAACAGACTGACCAATGCACACCTGGATTGCCTAACTAGAATAGCAACAACAGACTAAACATTCAGAATGAATTCAGTCAAGGAGCAGAAGGGACATGTTTGCTCATCCAACGACTGAGGTAACCCTTAATATAGGTCTTATACATGTGATGGAGCCTATTTGATGTGTGTATGTATATATTTGTGATGTGCTGTACATCAAATCAATTACAGGTGCTCTATTGCTCTCAATTTGCTCTCAAATTGATGATTAGTTAATATTGGAAGAAAAAGTATAACAAATTAAAGATCTGTGCGGCTCTCTGAATGATTGTCTCAACCCAAAGTGGCCCCCTTACAAAAAATAGTGAGTAACACTGAGCTAAAGGCTAAAGGTTAAGGCTAGTACTCACACAGAGGGCTCTTGAGTAAGACCCTGTGCCAGATGCTGCAGGACAGCCAGCTCTGCCATCTGCTGTACAGTATTGGCACCACCGCTTGGCAGCAGCAGTTTGCCATCCAGGTAATCACCCAGGACCTGCAGGCAACAGACAGGGACAGAAGGAGTTCATTCAACTACAGGAACAAAAGGGTTGTCACCAGGGCCTGACATAACTGGAGGTGTTTTCTATGGTAATAACAGAACTAGATGTTGTTATTATGGTACCTGTTGGAAGTGGAACTCCAGGTACAGGTCATTGTCGAAGTGAAGGGGGTGTGTCCACATGACGCGGTGGAAGGACAGGAAGATGGAGCCGTCATCCAAAAGGAAGTCAAACAGATACTCATCAGGGTGGATTGGCCGCACCATCCCCTCTGACGGACGAGAGGAAGAAGAGAGGCAGGAAGGAGGTTGTGATGAGGCAGGACGAAGAGAGAAGAAGAGAGATCTTTCTGCTTCTCCACAAAGTCTGTAGCATTCTTAGAAGTCCCCTACATATTCATTATCTATAATACATCTCTACATATTCATTACCTATAATACATCTCTACATATTCATTACCTATAATACATCTCTACATATTCATTACCTATAATACATCTCTACATATTCATTATCTATAATACATCTATGCATATTCATTACCTATAATACATCTCTACGTATTCATTACCTATAATACATCTCTACATATTCATTACCTATAATACATCTCTACATATTCATTATCTATAATACATCTATGCATATTCATTACCTATAATACATCTCTACATATTCATTACCTATAATACATCTCTACATATTCATTACCTATAATACATCTCTACATATTCATTATCTATAATACATCTATGCATATTCATTACCTATAATACATCTCTACGTATTCATTACCTATAATACATCTCTACACATTCATTACCTATAATACATCTCTACACATTCATTACCTATACTACATCTCTGCACTTAGAAAAAGAATACCATCTGACTGCTGTTAATCTGACTAATGTTGGCAGGATATTTATTCTGTTTTAATGTTACTACTGAATCACTATGATAAATATAATATTTTTTATTGTTTTATTTTAACAGGAAGATTGGAATGCTGTGAACCAAGAGGTTGTGAGTTGAAATCCCAGGTGAGGACATGTTGAATAATAATTACTGTAGAAATAAACACACAATGTATTTCGTGACATCCTAATGACTCATTTTTGTTTGTGGGGCATCATGTAACAATTAGATTCAGAATGAATTAGAATGTGAAAGGTTATGTGATCACATGGGAAATTTCACGTGAAATCATGTGGGGTTTTTTTCTGTAAGGGAAGCCTCTACGATAGTTTTGCGGTCACAAAATGAATGTCTAACAATCTTTTTTCAGTTGCAGGTGAACAGTTTTGGTGAGTAATTTGGGTTATATAAGCTATAGCATGTTAGCTATATGATGTCTGTTTGTCCTCCTACCCTGGTCCCGGCTGGCATGGATAGAGAACTCGTTGACTTCTGACAGGTCCTGGATGCCCATCTCTGTACACAGCTCTTCCACCACCTCCAGAGCCACCTGGGTACACATAGTCAATCTTTATTTTTCTCATGATGATAATTAAAGGGAGGCAGGGGAAAGGAGAGAAGGAAAAAGAAGGAGACTTGACTTACGCTAAAGCTGCGTATCTTACAGGGGAAGTCTACTCCACCCGGCAGCTTGATGGGGAACCGGCGAGAGCTTCTGCCAGCCTACAGAGAACAACACACGCCAAGCGATGACGGAACTGATCGTCACAAAATAAAATAAAATAATATCCACACTCATGTCTCACCAGTATAGCTTCCATCTCTACTTGAGAGGGGACGTGTCTGCGACCTCCATGGATCAGAGACCGGAACAGGTTCTCCTTACAGTATTGAGACAGCTCTGAGATGGAGAGGAAACACACACACACACACACACACACACACACACACACACACACACACACACACACACACACACACACACACACACACACACACACACACACACATCTGCATTAGATACAGAAGAGCACTGGGGTAGCAGACAGCTGCAGACTTTTAAAGGGATCTCTTTGGGGGCATCGCCAGTGTGTGAGGGGTGCAGGGCTGTGTGTGTGTACCTTGGTAAGGGTGTGAGGGGTCTTGGCTGATGTTTTGTAAGAGTTGTGTGACGTAGGGATAGAGAGTGCCAGAACAGGGGAAGAACCCTGTTACCAGGTTCAATAAACGCCAACCTCGGGTACAGCTCTGCCTGTATACCACACACACACACACACACACGTAAGGAATTGACCCTCTGTACACTATTCACAGGTAAAGATTTATACACAGACTGCCAGCCTCTCACCTGTGAGTGTTGTTAGTGGTCTGTTTGATGACCTGGCAGTAGATCTCGTCTCTCAGGAACTCCTTCTCCTTCCCCAGCTGAACACACAAACACAATGGACAGATATTTCTCCCATGTTTTCATTCAAGCAGTTGTATCCTCTTTAGGAGTGTACGGTGAGCGATAGTGTGCGTGTGTGTAAGATATATGTATGTCTCACCATCATGACATGGCTGACACAGTCTTCCTCAGACTTGTGATTCCCCAGAGGCTGGTCTCCCATGAACTGCATCACACCTTCAGAGAGCGTAGTATCGAAGCGAAAAATTGATACGCAATGTACACTTAAACAGTGTCCGTGCAGGTGTGTGTGTGTGTGTGTGTGTGTGTGTGTGTGTGTGTGTGTGTGTGTGTGTGTGTGTGTGTGTGTGTGTGTGTGTGTGTGTGTGTGTGTACTCACTCATGAAGGCCTGGACAGCCAGGTTATTAAGATCAGGATCAGCGTACAGGATGAGAGATTCCTGAACGGGAACCTCTGTGTACTGAACCATCTCTGAGAAGTTTCTACCTCCATCAAGAAAACCTCTACCCTCCATGCTGTGATAGAGAGACAAAGGGAGAAGGAGAAAGAGGAGGAGAAAGAGGAAGAGAAAGAGCAGGAGAAAGAGGAGGAGAAAGGAAGAGAAAGAGCAGGAGAAAGGAAGAGAGAGAGGAGGAGAAGGAGGGATGATTAAAGAGAAAAAGAAGAGGTGATTGTGTAGTTATGGGAGACAGTTGTAACACTAAACATAAGATTACACACTGTACATTGTACAACCCTATTACCAGGGTTGTAATTGGGCTCCCAAGTGGCGCAGCTGTCTAAGGCACTGTATCTCAGTGCTAGAGACCCTGGTTCGATTTCAGGCAGTATCACAACCGGCCGTGATTGGGAGTCCCATAGGGCGGCGCACAACTGGCCCAGCGTCGTCCGGGTTTGGCCGGTGTAGGCCATCATTGTAAATAAGAATTAGATATTAACTGACTTGCCTAGTTAAATAAAGGTTAAATTAAAATGACCCTCTTACCTCGTGGCAGCATCTCTGAAGTATTTCATGGCAAACTCTGTCATCAGGAACGTCTGTACGTCATTCATCTCACTACCCTGAACCGACCGAGCCGACCCCAGGACAGAGCCATCTCGGCTGGGCTGTGCTGAGCCGTTGTGGGAGGTGGGTCTGGGGGCTGGAGCTCTCATGCTCTTCCTCCTCTCGTCGCGGCGGTCAAGGTGGACATGGTGGTAGTCAGGAGGGGCAGACGGCTGAGTGATGTCCGTGGGGAAGAGACCCGAGCGCCCCCCAATGGAACCGAAACACCAACCTGAGAGAGAGGGAGAGAGCAGGGTTAGGACTGTCACAGAGAGAGAGACAGAGGTCAAAGGTCACTGTGATGACCTCACCTGGTTTGAGGCCATCTATGGGCAGCAGTTTGATGATGTCACCCTTGCGGAAGTTGAGCAGGCTCTTGTCGACCGTCTCAAAGCTCTTCAGGGCGATCACATGATCCGAGCCCTGAGAAGGTTTGGTAGGAGGTTATACACAACAAAGATTATATACAGTAAGATGTACCAGGAAATATACACTATATATACACAAGTATGTGGACACCCCATCAAATTTGTGGATTCGCCTATTTCAGGCACACCCGTTGATGACAGGTGTATAAAACCGAACACACAGCCATGCAATCGCCATAGACAAACATTGGCAGTAGAACTAAAGAGCTCAGTGACTTTCAACGTGCCACCGTCATAGCATGCCACTTTTCCAACAAGTCAGTTTATCAAATCTCTGCCCTGCTGGAGTTGCCACGGTTAATTGTAAGGGCTGTTATTGTGAAGTGGAAAGGTCTAGGAAGAACAACAGCTCAGCCACATAGTAGTAGGCCACACAGGCTCACAGAGCAGGACTGCCGAGGGCTGAAGTGCGTAGCACATACAAATTGTCTGTCCTCAGTTGCAACACTCACTACCGAGTTCCAAACGGTCTCTGGAAGCAACGAGCAGCACAAGAACTGTTCGCCACAAGCTTCATGAAATGGGTTTCCATGGCCGAGCAGCTGCACACAAGCCTAAGATCACCATTCACAATGCCAAGCGTTAGCTGGAGTGGTGTAAAGTGATGAATTGCTTCACCATTTGGCAGTTCGGCGGACAAGTCTGGGTTTGGCGGATGCCAGGAGAACGCTACCTGCCTGAATGCATAGTGCCAACTGTAAAGTTTGGTGGAGGAGGAATAATGGTTTTGGCTAGGCCCCTTAGTTCCAGTGAAGGGAACTCTTAACGCTACAGCATAAAATTAAATTCGAAACGATTCTGTGCTTCCTACATTGTGGTAACAGTTTCCTGTTTCAGCATGACAAAGCGAGGTCCATACAGAAATGGTTTGTCGAGATCGGTGTGAAAGAACTTGACTGGCCTGCACAGAGCCCTAACCTCAACCCCATCAAATACTTTTGGGTTACATTGGAACGCAGACTGCGAGCCAGGCCAATTCGCCCAACATCAGTGCCCGACCTCACTAATGTTCTTGTGGCTGAATGGAAGCAAGTCCCCGCAGCAATGTTCCAACATCCAGAAAAGTGGAGGCTGTTATAGCAGCAACGGGGGGACCAACTCCATATTAATGTCCATGATTTTGGATTGAGATGTTTGACGAGCAGGTGTCCACATCCTGTTGGTCATGTAACGTATATAAACAACAATTTGTATGATTTAAGATGAGGAAGAGGAGGGCGGTTACCTCGACGAGCTCTTGGTGGAACAGCCTGACCATAGCAGTGATCTGAACAGCTCTGTTGCTCTGCAGCTGCAGCTGTTCTTCTTTCAGACTGAACTCTACCATGTCTGCAGACCGCAGCTTCACCGACAGCAGCTCCGCATAGCTACACAGAGAAAACCACAGCACTTACTGTACACACACAGGGAGAACATACACCGACATCACATACTAGATGTTTACTCTCACTTAATCATTCATAGTTCAAAGTTCATACATCTTTCCATTTTGTTGTGATTGAAGGATAGGAGTACCTGTAGCTGCGTAGCAAAATCAGGTGTTTGGGGTTGATGCCTGATGCTCTGGCCACCTTCAGCAGACGAAGCCCACGATGAGACACACCCAATACCTGGGTGTCCCCGCTG
Source organism: Salvelinus namaycush (assembly GCF_016432855.1). Taxonomy (NCBI): domain Eukaryota; kingdom Metazoa; phylum Chordata; class Actinopteri; order Salmoniformes; family Salmonidae; genus Salvelinus; species Salvelinus namaycush. Next base: position 7,047,381 of record NC_052310.1, read on the forward strand.
GTATCACCCTACAACACACACACACACACACACGCAATACGCACACACACACACAGGTTTATACACACTCCAGCCTCTAACACACAGGAGAGAGAGAGAGAGATAGGGAGAGAGGGAGAGAGGGAGAGAGGGAGAAAACTCACATTGACAGGGAACAGTCTTGTGAAGTAGTTTTCCCAGTTGTCTCTGGCAGCCATCACTATCCTCTTCTTCATGGTGTCATCCTGGACCAAGCTGACACTTGTACCCACATGGAAACTGGCTGGAATAGAGGGAGAATAGAGAGAAAAGGACAGAGAATAGAGAGAGAAGGAGGGAGAATAGAGAGAGAATAGAGAGGGAATAATGGAGAATAGAGAGAGGAGAGAGAATAGAGAGAGAAGGAAGGAGGGAAAGAACGTAAGGAGATACAGTGGGATGGAAGTTCAGAACAGTAATATTTACCTGGAATAACCAACTAGACTCACCTGGTAAAAAAACAACTGGAGTCACTTGGTAAAAAACAACTAGACTCACCTGGTAAAAAAACAACTAGAGTCACCTGGTAAAAAACAACTAGACTCACCTGGTAAAAAAACAACTAGACTCACCTGGTAAAAAAACAACTAGACTCACCTGGTAAAAAAACAACTAGACTCACCTGGTAAAAAAACAACTAGACTCACCTGGTAAAAAAACAACTAGACTCACCTGGTAAAAAAAACAACTAGACTCACCTGGTAAAAAAACAACTAGACTCACCTGGTAAAAAAACAACTAGACTCACCTGGTAAAAAAACAACTAGACTCACCTGGTAAAAGAAACAACTAGACTCACCTGGTAAAAGAAACAACTAGACTCACCTGGTAAAAGAAACAACTAGACTCACCTGGTAAAAGAAACAACTAGACTCACCTGGTAAAAAAAAACAACTAGACGTACCTGGTAAAAAACAACAACTAGACTCACCTGGTAAAAAACCCCCAACTAGACTCACCTGGTAAAAAAAACCCAACTAGACTCACCTGGTAAAAAAAAACCAACTAGACTCACCTGGTAAAAGAAACAACTAGACTCACCTGGTAAAAGAAACAACTAGACTCACCTGGTAAAAGAAACAACTAGACTCACCTGGTAAAAAAAAAAACTAGACTCACCTGGTAAAAAAAAAAACTAGACTCACCTGGTAAAAAAACAACTAGACTCACCTGGTAAAAGAAACAACTAGACTCACCTGGTAAAAGAAACAACTAGACTCACCTGGTAAAAAAAAACAACTAGACGTCCCTGGTAAAAACCCCCAACTAGACTCACCTGGTAAAAACCCCCAACTAGACTCACCTGGTAAAAGAAACAACTAGACTCACCTGGTAAAAGAAACAACTAGACTCACCTGGTAAAAAAAAACAACTAGACGTCCCTGGTAAAAACCCCCAACTAGACTCACCTGGTAAAAAACCCCAACTAGACTCACCTGGTAAAAGAAACAACTAGACTCACCTGGTAAAAGAAACAACTAGACTCACCTGGTAAAAAAAACCCAACTAGACGTACCTGGTAAAAAAAAAAAAACTAGACTCACCTGGTAAAAACCCCCAACTAGACTCACCTGGTAAAAGAAACAACTAGACTCACCTGGTAAAAGAAACAACTAGACTCACCTGGTAAAAGAAACAACTAGACTCACCTGGTAAAAGAAACAACTAGACTCCCCTGGTAAAAAAACAACGAGACTCCCCTGGTAAAAAACAACAACTAGACTCCCCTGGTAAAAGAAACAACTAGACGTCCCTGGTAAAAGAAACAACTAGACTCCCCTGGTAAAAGAAACAACTAGACTCCCCTGGTAAAAGAAACAACTAGACTCCCCTGGTAAAAGAAACAACTAGACGTCCCTGGTAAAAGAAACAACTAGACTCACCTGGTAAAAGAAACAACTAGACTCACCTGGTAAAAAAACAACGAGACTCCCCTGGTAAAAAAAACAACTAGACTCACCTGGTAAAAAACAACGAGACTCACCTGGTAGAAAAACAACGAGACTCCCCTGGTAAAATAACAACTAGACTCACTCAGTAGGTCCTTCATTTTCCTCCTCTCCTCTCTGGAGATCCTCACACAGGTGTCACAGTACGTGTCTCTCATGATCTGAAAGGGAAACAAAAACCCGGATTTATATTAATATAAGGTGTGATATGTAGGAGGTAGTGAATAAAAAAGGGTCACAGGGAAATAATCAACACTGACCTGCTCACAGAGGAGATTGAGGATGTAGGGGTGGTTGAACTTCTCTCTGGGGTAAAACACCTGAACACACACAGGGAAATGATTGTGATTCACATACAGTATAATGCAAACACATTGTAGAACAATACAGACCGTTCTATGTTCTCGCCTGCAGTTCCAGCTCACCTCTTTGCGTAGGAACAGTTTGCCAGGCATAGCCGAGTAGGAGAAGTAGACGCTGGCAGAGAACCTGTGGAGTTGGGTGCGGACACTCTCCACCCCAGACAGCAGATCTACGGAGGACGAATCAAATCACTTGCTTTTATGTTGTTGTATATTTTGTATATATTCAGCAATTTAGTACAAACAAAGGAATAACACAGCTGCCAGACATATGAAATGAAGCATAGCTTAAGCAAGACATGGGACAAGAAGAGAGCAAGAGTGACAGTTACAACAACAGTAAGTGTTCCTAGTCAGTGTTCACAGTCAGTCTCCGTCCAGACGGGGCAGAAACGGACCCCAAACCTGGAGACATCTGCTGAAGGAGTTGGTCCTGAAAATAATGTATATTTCCCAAGTTAATGGTGTTAATTATTTCTGCTAGCCGTCTACGGAAGCAAAGGGGGGTGGGGGACTTCCATTCTGTGAGGATCCTTTTTTTTGCAGCCACCATTCCAAACATCAGAGCCTGTTGTTCCTCATAGCACGATCTTAGAACAGACTCTGAGCAGCCAAAGAGAGCAAGTTTCACTTCAGGTTCAATGGCCCTCTCATAAACCTTTGAAAACCAATCAAATATGTTCCTCCAGAAATGATTAAGTAGGGGGCAGAGCCTAAAAAGATGAGTTCATGAACCTTCTGAGGCTTTACACTTGTCACACAGTGGGGAGACCTGGGGGTAAATTCTATGTCATTTAGTTTTGGAGTAATGACATCTATGCATGACTTTGCATTGTATCCATTGATATCTGGCAATGATGGAACAGGAATGAATTCTAGACAGGGCTTCTCCCCATAGATCATCTGAGAGCTCAATATTTAACTCTTTACCCCAAGTCTCCTTGAGATGACCAGTAGAGGCCTCTGTGTAGCTGGAGAAAAAGGAGACAAACTGTGAGATGAGGTGTTTTGAATTGGGAGGGCGCTGGAGCAAACCATAAAACACATGTTGTACAGGGAGGATGTCAACAGTTTGAATTTTCCCTTTGATATAGTGTCTGATTCGTAAATTATGAAAAAAATGTGAATGGGAGAGTTTGAATGTATTATTTAATTGGATGAATGATGCCAATTGCTTATCTATGTATAAGTCTTAAATGGTGACCAGTCCCTTCTCCCTCCATTTAACATACACCAGATGGAACAATAGAAGGATTCAAGCAAATAAATCCAATCAAATGTTACTGGTCACATACCCATATTTAGCAGATGTTATTGCGGGTGTAGTGAAATGCTTGTGTTCCTAGCTCCAACAGCGCAGTAGTATCTAACAATTCCCAACAATGAAACACAAATCTAACACTCCTCACCAAACACAAAGAATGTGAGTTACTTTACTTCTCTGTGGAGTTGTGACTGCGGTATCGGAGTTATGGAACGTGTATCTGAGGCTATGGCTGGTCAGGCGGTGCAGACACAACAGTGCAAACACAAACACAGTACTACTGTCCATGCCTGCCCGTACTGTACCGCTGAAGTAGTTTAACTTACTGAGTGTGGGGGCAGCCTTGGTGGGGGGGTCTGGCAAGCTCTCATAGATGTGTTGGACTAGGGCAGGAGGAGGAGGGGCGAACCCGGGGGGAGCAGGCGGACGGTTCTCGGGGGGGCCCTGAGTGCCGAACAGGTCGGCGAGGGAGCGCTGTTTCTGCATCATGTTGTTGGAAATGGAGTGAGGCCCTCTGGTGGAGGGAGGAGAGGGCTGCCGTGCGGGGGGAGGCTGTCTCTGATGGGGGGAGGGGAGAAGAGTATTACTATAGGCTAGGTAACTGAATGGATATGTTAGCTCCAACACTCCTCACCAACATGTCTCGGGCTAGGCAACAATGCATGCAATGGATGTACACACAGCTCTAACCTTCTGCTGTTGTACAGGTCCGGTATGTCTGAGGATAGAAAGGGCCTCCTCTTTAGGATCCTTCTTCTTCACAAACAACTGTGCTGGAACCCTGGAGAGGAGCGAGGGAGTTAGATGTCCGCTAATGCAGCGGGATCTACACAGCAGATGACATGTACTTCAAACATATAGGATGGATCCACAGTCCCACTGACCTGATTGGTTTCAAGGGTTTTGGATCGTTGACAGGGCGGTTTTGGTACTGTTTAATGATGTCACGGATTCTGGTGCTGGGAGGGGGCGGGGAGGCAGGAGGGCTGGGGCGGTCTGGTTCTCTGGCAGGAGGAGACGGGGGACGTTGCCAAGTCCTGGGTGCTGGGGGTGGGGGGGGGGAGGGAGAGCGGGGAAGGGTCTGTTTGGGGGGGCTCCCTCCGGGACGTTGCCAAGTCTTGGGTGCTGGGGGTGGGGGGGGGGAGGGAGAGCGGGGAAGGGTCTGTTTGGGGGGGCTCCCTCCGGGACGTTGCCAAGTCCTGGGTTCTGGGGGTGGGGAGGGGGAGCGGGGAAGGGTCTGTTTGGGGGGGCTACTGGGAGCAGGGCGAGGCTTTGGCTGAGAACCTGACAGAGTGAATGACAGCACAGGCAGCTGGGTGTAAGGTAAGACAAGTGATAGTCATTTTATCCTGTGAAAACAACAGATTATCTGAAGTTGAATAGGTAGGTGTGTCCAACTCTACTCACCAATCTTCTGGAAGAACTCTCTCTTGTCCTTGAAAGAGTCCAGCTGGTCTGGACTGACAAAGTCCACATCTCTGTCCGGCTGATAAAAACAAAGACACTTTATTTACATAGTTAGTTTGCTTACAAGATAATGTTGTTGTTAATGTGTTTCTTTTGTAATGAAATTACACCTTTTTGGAATGGCTAAGTACATAAAAGATCAAAAGAATCAAGCAGAATTGAGCACAAACACACTAGCATCACACCCCTCCCCTGTCATACATACCTCAGGTATGTAGTGTTGTATCTGTGGTTTCCTCTGGCTGGGTGTGGTTAGCGGCGGAGGGGCGCGGGGGGGTGTTTGTGTCTGGGCTGGGGGTGAGAGGGCAGGGCGGTGTGTCTGTGTCTGGGCCGGGGGAGAGGGGGCGAGGGGGGGTGTGACGGGTCGAAGGTTAGCCTGGTGCCGCTGCTGCTGTCGCTGCTGCTCCTGAGTCTGCTGCTGGGACATAGCCATCGCCTGCATTGTCATCTGCTGGGCCTAGAGAGGGAGGGAGGAGGAGAGAAGGAGACATGAGAGAGTGAGTGAGTGAGTGAGTGAGTGAGTGAGTGAGTGAGTGAGTGAGTGAGTGAGTGAGTGAGTGAGTGAGTGAGTGAGTGAGTGAGTGAGTGAGTGAGTGAGTGAGTGAGATAGAGAGAGAGAGCAATGGAGAGAAAGAGTGATGAGAGAGATGAGAGAGAGAGAGAAAGAAAGAAAGAAAGACCAATGAAGAGAGAGAGAGAGAGAGAGAGAGAGAGAGAGAGAGAAAGAAAGAAAGAAAGAAAGAAAGAAAGAAAGAAAGACCAATGAAGAGAGAGAGAGAGCGAGATAAAGAGTGATGGAGAGAGAGAGAAAGAGCGACGGAGAGAGAGGAAGTGTAGTCATATTAGAATAGAAATGGTGATATCATAAGAACATGAGTTAAGGATAGGGGTAGGATTATGGTTTGTTTGTTATCATGGCATGTTTGTCCCAGTTTTCCACCAGTGTCTCCAAGTCCTTACCATGAGCAGGGCCTGTTGGTTGATGAAAGCCTGCTGCTGTGCTACCATCTGCTGGGGATCCAGGCCTGGTGCAACTGGCTGGGGTGCCATCATGGTTGGCATCATAGGCATGGGGGCAGCTGGCATCATACTTGGCATCATTGGAGCCCCGTAGTCTTGCATGGCAGGGTTCACTGGCATTCCTGGGAGACACATTTTTTTTCGGGTGGGTTGATCGTTGTTAGAATAATGCAGGATAGAGAAAATAGATGCCTTATTTAAATCACGATTAGAATGTTTGTGTAATTAAATTACTCCCCTCACCCACCCATAGAATAGCCTGGCATTGGAACACCTGCAACACAGGTATTGTATTTAACATTGCAATTAAAATAATGAGAGAAACTGACAGAGAGAGAGAAAGAGAAAGAGAAAGAGAAAGAGAGAGAGAGAGAGAGAGAGAGAGAGAGAGTCAAATTGGTGTTTTACCAAAATATCATATGACAGACCACGTATTCACCCTGCACACCTTAATTGACCAAGACCACAAATACAAATTCCATCTATACACTGTTGCCCTAGAGCACACAAAAAACTATACATACTTCGGCCTAAACATCAGCGCCACAGGTAACTTCCACAAAGCTGTTAACGATCTGATAGACAAGGCAAGAAGGGCCTTCCATGCCATCAAAAGGAACATAAAATTCGACATACCAGGATCTGGCAAAAAAATACTTGAATCAGTTGTAGAATCCTTTGCCATTTATGGTGGTGAGGTTTGGGGTCCTCTGTGTACAACGCCAAACACCAAATAATGCATACAGAGCAGAATTGGCCGGTACCCGCTAATTATCAAAATCCAGAAATGAGGCATTAATCTACAACCACCTAAAAGGAAGTGATTCCCAAACCTTCCATAACAAAGCCATCACCTACAGAGAGATGAACCTGGAGAAGAGTCCACTGAGCAAGCTGGTCCTGGGGCTCTGTTCACAAACACAAACAGACCCCACAGAGCCCCAGGACAGCAACACAATTAGACTCAACCAAATCATGAGAAAACAAAAAGATATTTACTTGACACATTGGAAAGAATTAACAAAAACACTGAGCAAACTAGAATACTATTTGGCCCTAAACAGAGAATTAGTTTTTGTTTTTTATTTAACCTTAACCTCAGAGAATACCTGACCACTGTGACTGACGCAAAATTAAGGAAAGCTTTGACTATGTACAGACTCAGTGAGCATGGCCTTGCTATTGAGAGAGGCAGCCATAGGCGGACTTGGCTCGCAAGAGAAGACAGGCTATGGGCACACTGCCCACAAAATGAGATGGAAACTGAGCTGCACTTCCTAACCTAACCTCACTTGCTTTGGCAATGTAAACATATGTTTCCTATGCCAATAGAGGCCTTTGAATTGAATGTAATTGAGAGAGATACAGTACCTGGTCTATACATCCCTCCTCCTCCTCTCATCCTCCTGTTCAACTTGGCCATACGCTCCTGGTCCTATACACACACACACACACACACACACACACACACACACACACACACACACACACACACACACACACACACACACACACACACACACACACACACACACACACACACACACACACACACACACACACACAACAGTAGAATGTTTTGTTAATCTATACATCACATGCAGTAATATAAACATAGTAATATAAACATAGTAATATAAACATAGTAATATAAACATAGTAATATAAACATAGTAATATAAATATAGTAATATAAACATAGTAATATAAACATAGTAATATAAACATAGTAATATAAACATAGTAATATAAACATAGTAATATAAACATAGTAATATAACCACAGTAATATAACCACAGCAATATAACCACAGTAATATAACCACAGTAATATAACCACAGCAATATAACCACAGTAATATAAACACAGTAATATAACCACAGTAATATAACCACAGTAATATAACCACAGCAATATAACCACAGTAATATAACCACAGTAATATAACCACAGTAATATAACCACAGTAATATAACCACAGTAATATAACCACAGTAATATAACCACAGTAATATAACCACAGTAATATAACCACAGTAATATAACCACAGTAATATAAACACAGTATCCAAGACGAAGGAACAGAAGACCCAATCCAACCAGTAACATGTAATCACAGGTAATCACATGTAATCACATGTAATCACAGGTGAACACAGGTAAACACAGGTAAACACAGGCAAACACAGGTAAACACAGGTAAACACATATAAACACAGGTAAACACATGTAAACACATGTAAACACAGGTAAACACAGGTAAACACATGTAAACACAGACACCTCCTATTATATATAACAATGAATGGTGTAGTGAAAAGAGTGTCTCGGGTAAAATACTGACCCCTGGTCCCTGGTCCCTGATTGGGTCAAAGAGGTCATCCAGATAGCAGTCCATCTGACCAGAACCCTCTGACTGCTGGGAGTCTCTGCGGTCCTGCTGGGGGAGACAAGGGGCCGGAATGGAGGGGGCCGGGGGGATGAAGCCATCTAGATCTGATGTAATCATCCTAATGGAGAGAGAGAGAGACAGAGACAGAGACAGAGAGAGAGAGAGAGAGAGAGAGAGAGAGAGAGAGAGAGAGAGAGAGAGAGAGAGAGAGAGAGAGAGAGTGAGTGAAGTTGGGGTCCTGTGTTCCCCCAATCTCACACGTCTCCCTCGTTGTTGAACAAATAGTCAGGGTCTGTGTGCCTCCCAGTCTCACCCGTCTCCCTCGTTGTTGAACAAATAGTCAGGGTCTGTGTGTCTCCCAGTCTCACCCGTCTCCCTCATTGTTGAACAAATAGTCAGGGTCTGTGTGCTTCCCAGCCTCACCCATCTCCCTCGTTGTTGAACAAATAGTCAGGGTTTGTGTGCCTCCCAGTCTCACCCGTCTCCCTCATTGTTGAACAAATAGTCAGGGTCTGTGTGCCTCCCAGTCTCACCCATCTCCCTCGTTGTTGAACAAATAGTCAGGGTCTGTGTGCCTCCCAGTCTCACCCGTCTCCCTCGTTGTTGAACAGATAGTCAGGCTCTGTGTGTGCGGTCTCCAGTGTAGCATCAGTCTCTGCTCCAGCCAACAGGTCCAAGACAAAGTCACATCCAGCCAGATCAGACCAGCCCTCATCAGCTAGCAGAGACACGGACCAGCCCCGTGGAGCCTCAGGTAACCCTCTGAAGTGGAGCAGCCACGAGGCCAGCTGCTCCCCTGTGGTCCAGGACTCCACCTCAGCTGTCATCTTCTCCTCTGTAAGAGATGGAGGGAGAGAGGGAATGAAGCATACTACCCTGGTGCTGGAAACACCAACACTCCAGCCAAGTGAACCACCAGAATCCCACTGAGCAAATGGAACCACAACACAAGACAGAAAAAGTGACATTTACATATACAGCCGTGGCCAAAAGTTTTGAGAATGACACTAATATTAATTTTCACAAAGTCTGCTGCCTCAGTTTGTATGATGGCAATTTGCATATACTCCAGAATGTTATGAAGAGTGATCAGATGAATTGCAATTAATTGCAAAGTCCCTCTTTGCCATGCAAATGAACTGAATCCCCCAAAAACATTTCCACTGCATTTCAGCCCTGCCACAAAAGGACCAGCTGACATCATGTCAGTGATTCTCTCGTTAACACAGGTGTGAGTGTTGACGAGGACAAGGCTGGAGATCACTCTGTCATGCTGATTGAGTTCGAATAACAGACTGGAAGCTTCAAAAGGAGGGTGGTGCTTGGAATCATTGTTCTTCCTCTGTCAATCATGGTTAACTGCAAGGAAACACATTCCGTCATCATTGCTTTGCACAAAAAGGGCTTCACAGGCAAGGATATTGCTGCCAGTAAGATTGCACCTAAATCAACCATCTATCGGATCATCAAGAACTTCAAGGAGAGCAGTTCAATTGTTGTGAAGAAGGCTTCAGGGCGCTCAAGAAAGTCCGGCAAGCGCCAGGACTGTCTTCTAAAGTTGATTCAGCTGCGGGATCGGGGCACCACCAGTACAGAGCTTGCTCAGGAATGGCAGCAGGCAAGTGTGTGCATCTGCACGCACAGTGAGGCGAAGACTTTTGGAGGATGGCCTGGTGTCAAGAAGGGCAGCAAAGAAACCACTTCTATCCGGGAAAAACATCAGGGACAGACAAATATTCTGCAAAAGGTACAGGGATTGGACTGCTGAGGACTGGGGTAAAGTCCTTTTCTCTGATGAATCCCTTTTCCAATTGTTTGGGGCATCCGGAAAAAAGCTTGTCCGGAGAAGACAAGGCGAGCGCTACCATCAGTCCTGTGTCATGCCAACAGTAAAGCATCCTTAAACCATTCATGTGTGGGGTTGCTTCTCAGCCAAGGGAGTGGGCTCACTCACAATTTTGCCTAAGAACACAGCCATGAATAAAGAATGGTACCAAAACATCCCCCGGAAGCAACTTCTTCCAAACATCCAGGAACAGTTTGGTGATGAACAATACCTTTTCCAGGATGATGGAGCACCTTGCCATAAGGCAAAAGTGTTAACTAAGTGGCTCGGGGAACAAAACATCGATGTTTTGGGTCCATGGCCAGGAAACTCCCCATACCTTAATCCCATTGAGAACTTGTGGTCAATACTCAAGAGGCGGGTGGACAAACAAAAACCCACAAATCCTGACAAACTCAAAGCATTGATTATGCAAGAATGGGCTTGTCACGACCTCTTCCGAAGTCGATGCCTCTCCTGGTTCGGGCGGTGTTCGGCAGTTGACGTCACCGGCCTTCTAGCCATCGCCGATCCATTTTTCATTTTCCATTTGTTTTGTCTCATTTTCCCACACACCTGGTTCTCATTGTCCCTCATTATGTGTTGTTTATTTAACCCTCTGTTTCCCCCATGTCTTTGTGTGGTATTGTTTATCTGTTTTCATGTATGCGCACGTTAGTCTGGTTGCGCTGGGTTATGTATACCCGTTTTGTATTTCGTGTTCATTGTGCCGTGGGCTTTTGGTTCGCCTGAATAAAAGGCTCCGTGTGCTACCAAATACCTGCTCTCCTGCGCCTGACTCCCTTTCAGCCACTTACGCATACCTGACAGGGCTGCCATCAGTCAGGATGTGGCCCAGAAGTTAATTGAAAGCATGCCAGGGCGGATTGCAGAGGTCTTGAAAAAGAAGGGTCAACACTGCAAATATTGACTCTGCATCAACTTCATGTAATTGTCAATAAAAGCCTTTGACACTTATGAAATGCTTTTAATTATACTTCAGTATTCCATAGTAACATCTGACAAAAATATCTAAAGACACTTAAGCAGCAAAGTTTGTGGAAATTAATATGTAATTCTCAAAACATTTGGCCACGACTGTACACGTTATAACCCCTCTCTCGCTCACCGTTGAAGGTGTGTATGTCCATCACCATCTTTCCTCTCCTCTGATTGGTTGTCCACTCCAGCTGGGAGGGGGGGTGGAGGCGGGAGGCAGGGGAGGGTAACTTGAGGGAGGTGAGGAGTTTGTGCTGGCACAGAGAACGATATTCACCTGGACCATTATCAGATACATACCTGTTCACAGGGGAGACAGTGAAACACAGACTTACATACCTGTTCACAGGGGAGGCAGAGAAACACAGACTTACATACCTGTTCACAGGGGAGGCAGAGAAACACAGACTTACATACCTGTTCACAGGGGAGGCAGAGAAACACAGACTTACATACCTGTTCACAGGGGAGACAGTGAAACACAGACTTACATACCTGTTCACAGGGAAGACAGAGAAACACAGACTTACATACCTGTTCACAGGGGAGACAGTGAAACACAGACTTACATACCTGTTCACAGGGGAGACAGTGAAACACAGACTTACATACCTGTTCACAGGGGAGACAGTGAAACACAGACTTACATACCTGTTCACAGGGGAGACAGTGAAACACAGACTTACATACCTGTTCACAGGGGAGACAGTGAAACACAGACTTACATACCTGTTCACAGGGGAGACAGTGAAACACAGACTTACATACCTGTTCACAGGGGAGACAGTGAAACACAGACTTACATACCTGTTCACAGGGGAGACAGTGAAACACAGACTTACATACCTGTTCACAGGGGAGACAGAAACACAGACTTACATACCTGTTCACAGGGGAGACAGAAACACAGACTTACATACCTGTTCACAGGGGAGACAGAAACACAGACTTACATACCTGTTCACAGAGGAGACAGTGAAACACAGACTTACATACCTGTTCACAGGGGAGACAGTGAAACACAGACTTACATACCTGTTCACAGGGGAGACAGAGAAACACAGACTTACATACCTGTTCACAGAGGAGACAGAGAAACACAGACTTACATACCTGTTCACAGGGGAGACAGTGAAACACAGACTTACATACCTGTTCACAGGGGAGACAGTGAAACACAGACTTACATACCTGTTCACAGGGGAGACAGAGAAACACAGACTTACATACCTGTTCACAGGGGAGACAGTGAAACACAGACTTACATACCTGTTCACAGGGGAGACAGAAACACAGACTTACATACCTGTTCACAGGGGAGACAGAAACACAGACTTACATACCTGTTCACAGGGGAGACAGTGAAACACAGACTTACATACCTGTTCACAGGGGAGACAGTGAAACACAGACTTACATACCTGTTCACAAGGGAGACAGAAACACAGACTTACATACCTGTTCACAGGGGAGACAGAAACACAGACTTACATACCTGTTCACAGGAGAGACAGAGAAACACAGACTTACATACCTGTTCACAGGGGAGACAGTGAAACACAGACTTACATACCTGTTCACAGGGGAGACAGTGAAACACAGACTTACATACCTGTTCACAGGGGAGACAGAAACACATACTTACATACCTGTTCACAGAGGAGACAGAGAAACACAGACTTACATACCTGTTCACAGGGGAGACAGAGAAACACAGACTTACATACCTGTTCACAGGGGAGACAGTGAAACACAGACTTACATACCTGTTCACAGGGGAGACAGTGAAACACAGACTTACATACCTGTTCACAGGGGAGACAGAAACACAGACTTACATACCTGTTCACAGAGGAGACAGAGAAACACAGACTTACATACCTGTTCACAGGGGAGACAGAGAAACACAGACTTACATACCTGTTCACAGGGGAGACAGTGAAACACAGACTTACATACCTGTTCACAGGGGAGACAGAAACACAGACTTACATACCTGTTCACAGGGGAGACAGAGAAACACAGACTTACATACCTGTTCACAGGGGAGACAGAAACACAGACTTACATACCTGTTCACAGGGGAGACAGAAACACAGACTTACATACCTGTTCACAGGGGAGACAGAGAAACACAGACTTACATACCTGTTCACAGGGGAGACAGAAACACAGACTTACATACCTGTTCACAGAGGAGACAGAGAAACACAGACTTACATACCTGTTCACAGGGGAGACAGATAAACACAGACTTACATACCTGTTCACAGGGGAGACAGAAACACAGACTTACATACCTGTTCACAGGGGAGACAGAGAAACACAGACTTACATACCTGTTCACAGGGGAGACAGTGAAACACAGACTTACATACCTGTTCACAGGGGAGACAGTGAAACACAGACTTACATACCTGTTCACAGGGGAGACAGTGAAACACATACTTACATACCTGTTCACAGGGGAGACAGAGAAACACAGACTTACATACCTGTTCACAGGGGAGACAGTGAAACACAGACTTACATACCTGTTCACAGGAGAGACAGAAACACAGACTTACATACCTGTTCACAGGGGAGACAGAAACACAGACTTACATACCTGTTCACAGGGGAGACAGAAACACAGACCTACATACCTGTTCACAGGGGAGACAGAAACACAGACTACATACCTGTTCACAGGGGAGACAGTGAAACACAGACTTACATACCTGTTCACAGGGGAGACAGTGAAACACAGACTTACATACCTGTTCACAGGGGAGACAGTGAAACACAGACTTACATACCTGTTCACAGGGGAGACAGTGAACACAGACTTACATACCTGTTCACAGGGGAGACAGTGAAACACAGACTTACATACCTGTTCACAGGGGAGACAGAGAACACAGACTTACATACCTGTTCACAGGGGAGACAGTGAAACACAGACTTACATACCTGTTCACAGGGGAGACAGAAACACAGACTTACATACCTGTTCACAGGGGAGACAGAGAAACACAGACTTACATACCTGTTCACAGGGGAGACAGAAACACAGACTTACATACCTGTTCACAGGGGAGACAGGAAACACAGACTTACATACCTGTTCACAGGGGAGACAGAAACACAGACTTACATACCTGTTCACAGGGGAGACAGAAACACAGACTTACATACCTGTTCACAGGGGAGACAGAAACACAGACTTACATACCTTGTTCACAGGGGAGACAGTGAAACACAGACTTACATACCTGTTCACAGGGGAGACAGAAACACAGACTTACATACCTGTTCACAGGGGAGACAGAGAAACACAGACTTACATACCTGTTCACAGGGGAGACAGAAACACAGACTTACATACCTGTTCACAGGGGAGACAGAAACACAGACTTACATACCTGTTCACAGGGGAGACAGTGAAACACAGACTTACATACCTGTTCACAGGGGAGACAGTGAAACACAGACTTACATACCTGTTCACAGGGGAGACAGAAACACAGACTTACATACCTGTTCACAGGGGAGACAGAAACACAGACTTACATACCTGTTCACAGGGGAGACAGTGAAACACAGACTTACATACCTGTTCACAGGGGAGACAGTGGAACACAGACTTACATACCTGTTCACAGGGGAGACAGTGAAACACAGACTTACATACCTGTTCACAGGGGAGACAGAGAAACACAGACTTACATACCTGTTCACAGGGGAGACAGTGAAACACAGACTTACATACCTGTTCACAGGAGAGACAGATAAACACAGACTTACATACCTGTTCACAGGGGAGACAGTGAAACACAGACTTACATACCTGTTCACAGGGGAGACAGTGAAACACAGACTTACATACCTGTTCACAGGGGAGACAGTGAAACACAGACTTACATACCTGTTCACAGGGGAGACAGAGAAACACAGACTTACATACCTGTTCACAGGGGAGACAGTGAAACACAGACTTACATACCTGTTCACAGGGGAGACAGTGAAACACAGACTTACATACCTGTTCACAGGGGAGACAGTGAAACACAGACTTACATACCTGTTCACAGGGGAGACAGTGAAACACAGACTTACATACCTGTTCACAGGGGAGACAGTGAAACACAGACTTACATACCTGTTCACAGGGGAGACAGTGAAACACAGACTTACATACCTGTTCACAGGGGAGACAGTGAAACACAGACTTACATACCTGTTCACAGGGGAGACAGAAACACAGACTTACATACCTGTTCACAGGGGAGACAGAGAAACACAGACTTACATACCTGTTCACAGGGGAGACAGTGAAACACAGACTTACATACCTGTTCACAGGGGAGACAGTGAAACACAGACTTACATACCTGTTCACAGGGGAGACAGAAACACAGACTTACATACCTGTTCACAGGGGAGACAGTGAAACACAGACTTACATACCTGTTCACAGGGGAGACAGTGAAACACAGACTTACATACCTGTTCACAGGGGAGACAGTGAAACACAGACTTACATACCTGTTAACAGGGGAGACAGTGAAACACAGACTTACATACCTGTTCACAGGGGAGACAGTGAAACACAGACTTACATACCTGTTCACAGGGGAGACAGTGAAACACAGACTTACATACCTGTTCACAGGGGAGACAGTGAAACACAGACTTACATACCTGCACATGTAACACAAAACCACTGGGCTGCTTACTTGAGCAGGGGTTTGTCCAGGGCTGGGGAGGGGGTGAATGTACTAAGGCAGTAGGCCAGTAACAACCAGCCCCGCAGCGCCACCTCCTCTGACTCTCTGCCCCAGGTGGTGTGGGCCAGCTGGGCTAGGATCTCATCCCTCAGGGGGGGTCTGGTCTGGCCCTGCTCCACAATGTAGTTCCCCAACATCTGATCCTGCCAGCCACTCAGATCACTGTCCCCTGCAAAACGCAGTATCTGAGGAGGGAATGATGGGTATTTAGAGGGAGGTGACATCAAGTTAAGATAACACCAGCACCATACTGTACACATCTGTGTTCTTGTCCCTATATCTGTGTGTGTGTGCGTGTGTGTCCAATACTGACCAGTTTGTGGATCTCCAGAGCGGTTCGAGCGTCTTCAGGCTCCAGAGAAGTCAGAGGTCGCTGGAGGGAGTAGCCCTGTGGCTGACACCAGCCATCCTTCAGTGTGGCGTTGGCGTATCGTGAGAAGGGGTAGCTGTCGATATCGAGGGGCAGGATTAGGGTGTTTTGTGCTTTCACCTGTGGAGGCGCCACCTCTGTCACCCCTGATACGTGCTGCCGCCCTGGTGGAGAGACACAGAACTAGAATCACACACAGAGAAAAGGCGACAGAGGCAATGGCAGCCTTGGGTCCAGTCCAGCAACAACCTGCCATTTACCTGTTCTGTTTAGAGAGCAGAAGAAGTCAGATAAAAGCGTTATGTTCTACATAAATGTTTTAGCCAATCCCAGCCCTCCTCAACCCATCTTCTCCATTCCCAACGCTGCTCTCACTCACCTGCTGCGCTGCGTAGTCTGGCCGATAGCTCAGCCGGAATCTCCAACATTCCCACATCCTGGAAAAGGGAATTATCAGGAAGGAATACTTTATTAGACCAGAGGCTCCTTTTAAATATACGGCTCTGAATTCTATATCTAATAACATACTTCAATTGGAATAGATATTGTACAGGTGTTAAGAAACAAACGGTAGTTAGCTCCACCATTCCTGTAGAGTACGAGTCCTGGGTCTTTGTGGTGGTGGTACTTTTCACCGTGCTCCTCTCATTCCTGTCTTGTTCCTGAGAGCAAACACACACACAGCTTCGACTGAGTTGAGCCCCAAGCTATCTATATGATGTTAAATAGTTTTCATCCAATCAGGAGAGGCTGAGCACACTGATAGGCAGTGAGGACCCCTCCTTTCAATAACACAGAAACCAAATGGACAACCCATGAACACACAGCTGTCAAAGCTTTACACAAACAGGAATCAGCAATTCATTTCATCCATTCAATTATTTCCCAGCTTGTGAATAAACCGACTGTTTTTCTCCAGGTGTTTCTCCTGTACCTGTCATCAGGTGTGCTTGTTCTACCTGCCCAGGAGAGGCGTGAAGACGTCCGTCAGGTAAACAGACTATGGACAGAGAGAGAGTCCAGTCCTATTCTCAGTAACACAACCTGCTGTATATCCCAGCTGCCTTCCCTCCGCCCACAATACAAGCCACACGGATACTAGAGTCCAGAATGCAATCCTTTATCTTATGGTTTACAGGCTGAGCTCGATACAGCTAAAGGTGTTCCCTCATATCACTGTGAACGTATCATCCTGTACTCTTCTGATATGATGTACGTAGATCCCTTGTTAATGGATTTACTGAGGTGTATTGATGGGTGTGTGTGGGTTACACAGTACACAAACAAACACACAAACAAACTGCAGTTTTATGCTGAGGTGCATGGGTGCACACACACACACGCACAGACAATGTAGTTTCCTGATTGAGAGATTTGCTGATGTGATTGCTGGGTGGTGGTTAATGGGTGCTGTCAGTTTACTAAATGTGTGTCAGCAACATCTGTTGTAATTAAAAGCGATAGTCCACTAGAGTATCTGTATCGTAATCCTTTCATTAATCCACCACATTTGGTATGATGGGGACAATATCTATACATCCATTCCTGTAACGGGGTGAGTGACTGATTGCCAGGAAGTCAGGCGCAAGAGAGCAGAGATGGGTGATAACAGGAGAACTTTAATATATACCCTCGCCCAAAGGCACAGTCGAGGCAGCACAAAGCACAACCATGTTAACATGAACCGGATAAACAAAACAAACAAACCTAGGTTTGAAACAAACCTAGCGCAAGCCAGCCTGTAGCGTAACACCCTACACAAAGAACAATTCCACACACAGACATGGTGGAAACAGAGGGTAAAATACATTTAGTCTGATGAGGGAATGTGAACCAGGTGTGTGGGAAAACAAGACAAAACAAATGGAAAATGAAAGGTGGAGCCGCGATGGCTAGAAGACCGGTGACGTCGACTGCCAAACGCCGCCCGAACAAGGAGAGGGACCGACTTCGGCGGAAGTCGTGACAATTCCACAGAGTTTGAATTCAACATTACTTATCAAGTAATATACAGTGCCTTCAGAAAGTATTCCCACGCCTTGACATTTAAATTAAAAAAATATTGAGATTTTGTGTCAATGGCTTCCACACAATACCCCCATAATGTCAAAGTCGAAAATGAAAAGCTGAATTGACAGTAACTATACAAGCCTAAATAAGTTCTGGAGTAAAAATGTGCTTAACGTGGATTTTTGAAAGACTACCTCATCTCTGTACCCCACACATACAATTATCTCCCTCAGTTGAGTGAATTTCAAACACAGATTCAACCACAAAGACCAGGGTGGTTTTCCCAACGCCTCAGTGCCTCGCAAAGAAGGGCACCCATTGGTAGATGGGTAAAAAAAAGAAGCTGACATTGAGGTTATTTATTACACTTTGGAAAGTGTATCAATACACCCACTTACTACAGAGATACAGGCGTCCTTCCTAACTCAGTTGCCGGGAAGGAAGGAAACCGCTCAGGGATTTCACCATGAGGCCAATGGTGACTTTAAAACAGTTACAGAGTTTAATGGCTGTAATTGGAGAAAACTGAGGATGGATCAACAACATTGTACTTACTCCACAATACTAAGCTAAATGACAGAGTGAAAAGAATCAAGCCTGTACAGACTAAAAAATATCCCAAAACATGCATGCTGTTTACAATAAGGCACTAAAGTAAAACTGCTTAAAAAATGTGGGTAAGAAATTAACTTTATGTCCTGAATACAAAGTGATACGTTTTGGGGCAAATCCAAGACAACACATCACTGAGTACCACTCTTCATATTTTCAAGCATGGTGGTGGCTGCATCATGTTATGGGTATGCTTGTCATCGTTATGGGTAGGTTAGATTGGATGTTTATTTAGTGACATGCACAGGGTTACAGATGCAGTAAAATACTTAAGCTCCAAGCACCAACAATACAGGTGTGATAATAAATACAGAATTATAATAACATATACATATTTACAACTGTGACAATGATCAAAATGAATGTCCATTGGGGTGTGGGCAGGGTAATCGTTCATTGACAAATATACACTGGAGTTGCTTTGCAAGACGACATTGAATGTTTCTGGGTGGCCTAGTTACAGTTTTGACTTAAAACGACTGGGAAAATTCGTTGGGAAAAATGTATTAGAACACGTTTTCACCTTGCCATTATGGGGTATTGTGTATAGATGGGTGAGAAAAAAACATATTTAATCCATTTTGAATTCAGTTACAAAATGGATTCAAAATGGATTAAATATATGTTTTTTTCTCACCCATCTACACACAATACCCCATAATGGCAAAGTGAAAATGTGTACATTTTTCCCAACGATTTTCCCCAGTGGTTTTAAGTCAAAATTGTAACTGAATTCAAAAAGTAACAATAAAATGTGAAATAAGTCAAGGGGTACGAATACTTTCTGAAGGCACTGTACATGGTACTAAGTGTTCACACCAGTTCTACCAGGTGATTGATAGCCTCTCTTTCTTTCTCCCTGGACTGTCATCATGACAACAGCGTCCATAGTCCAAGTCCCATAAAACAATAACACCCAATGAGAGTAATTCAATAACCAGCACCCAAAGGGGAAGCGAAAGGAAAGTAAACTAAACCGCTCAAATATGTGTAACAGTATAACTTTAGTCCGTCCCCTCGCCCATACCCGGGCTCGAACCAGGGACCCTCTGCACACATCAACAACAGTCACCCACGAAGCGTCGTTACCCATCGCTCCACAAAGGCCGCGGCCCTTGCAGAACAAGGGGAAACCCTACTTCAAGTCTCAGAGCAAGTGACGTAACCGATTGAAACGCTATTAGCGCGTACCCGCTAACTAGCTAGCCATTTCACATCCGTTACACATGGAGAAAAATGAAATGAACAACCATAGATTAGAGAAAAATAAAGGGAGAAGACGAGATGACCAACAAATCATCCACCTTAACAGCAAGCAAAACCTATACATTGTCCATAGTATCCTCTCTCTTACTTCCTGTCACTCTTTCACCCTCTCCCTCCATCTCTCTCTTCTTCCTCTAAACTCTCAAAATGTCAATACAGCCCTGAACTGAAGATACAGTATTATCAAGTATTAAAAAGCCTATTGATAAAAAAAGCAATACCTACCTGTTAATAATCCTGTATTAGTCCGGAGAGGGAGGCAGAACTGGCAAGCGGAAGGAGAGATGCCACAGCCTCTTATTTCAGTAATATGGGTTAAAGTCCAAGACAGTAAGTGTGTGTGCGTGCGTGTGTATGAGGAACACGGAACAAAGAGAGAATGGGTATGGAAAGAAGATAGGTGGTAAGTGTAGGTAAATTGGACGAGGACAGGAGGTGACTGAAATATTTAGGTGACCACGACCTGTTTACATCACATTACACTATAAAAACATGTTGCAGGCATTGTGTCACTTAGTCAGGGTTGTTTTCTTTAAAAATAACCGGGTTGGGTTGTTGATGATGTGTGACCCAGCGGGTCAGATCAGAAGACTGGAGCCGTAGTTTAGAAGGGGTGTGGCTTTTAGGACATTATTTTTGGCCACCCGTGATAGAAAATATAATTCTGGTTATTCTGTTCTGTTCTTATCACGTTTGTGGCTTTACTAGTGTATAAGTCCCTTAAGAGCTTTAGAGCATATCGTAATTTTGGGATAGATGCCACTTTGTTACAATATGTAAATAGTAACGTTATTAATTTAGTTTAAGAATATGTAATGTGGAAAAATATTAAAGGAGCATTTTAATTTGCACTGTACAAACTTGAAAAGGATAAGTCAACCCAGCATGAAAGGGGATAAAACCACCGAACTGATTCCAACAACCCAACATGTGGAATGAATCATGCAACCCAGACTCAAAAACAAAAACAGCACGTGTTCTATCTAATATTTACCCAACGCTGGGTTACCAAATAACCCAAATCGGTTTGTTTTTAACCCATTGATTTTTTTAGAATGTACCTGGCAGTGATGCAGAGAGGGAACAGCAGGCTACCTGGTTACACATTCACTTCAATTCACTCCTGATGCCTTTCTTCTCAAAGATCAATTATAGGATCAAAAACACACATTTCCTACAACTACATTCATAAACAGTCACCCGTTCTTGCCAGGTAAGTTACTGAGGGGACAACTTGGTCAATAAATATTCTCTGAAACAGTAGGGATTCACCCTAATATAAATACACATAAATAAAGTTACTCCCAACCTCATAACATGCTAGTTTAATAACCATGGAAAATAGAACACTCCAATTGAATTTACAGGATTCTCTCTAAACAGGAAGTAACTGTATCGTACCTCACGTAACCTACGGATCAACGTTAGGGACACCCCGGCTCTCCCCAAACACAAAGATATGAATTTCAAAACCACAAACACTTACTCTGTCAACACAAAGACTTGAACTCATTCTAATTCTGAAGCTCTCACACAATCAACTAAATTGCTCAGAATTCAAAGTCTCTTTGGGATGAAAATGAACCAGGCCTATTGACTCAGCCATGACTGAGGTGAATATAAACATGAGTAATGAACACCAACAGGTAATACCATATCAGCCGATTATTTCCTGTGTGTGTGTGTGTACGGGTGTGTATGGGTGTGTATGTGTACACGTGCGTGTGTATCTTACCCTTCACTGTCATCTCTTGCTAGTGTTCCTGGTGATCATCAGAGCAGCCCAGAACTGAGTGAAGGACAGTTGTGTCTGCAGATGAACCCTCTGATGTTCCACTGGATAGTGGCAGTTGCCCAGGTATGAAAAAGGACTGTTTCTTCTACATTGATAAAGCTTGATGATAAAGTTACTGGTCCCCTTTCCCATGTCAAACACTTGGATTAATTATTAAGGGACAAGGTGACATCACCTTAACTCTCATTTTAATACACCAATGGTGAAACATTGTTTCCATATGTGAACTGTGTGTCTTTATTGCAAACCATGTGAAGGGATGACGTGAGTAATGGGGAACCAATCACTTGTCTCCACAGTGTCTGTGCGTCAGTCACCTCCTCCTAGGGGGAGATTGTTCTCTCCCCTAGTTCAAGGTGGAAACTAAGTGACAACAAATGTCCTAACTTCTTAGTGCTGAACAAAACAAGTTATTTCTATTTTGGGCCCAAGGTCTGGCACAGGATGTGTGGGGTTGGGGTTTGGAACCATTGTACGTCATATCTGAAGTTGCACCAATCCTGACCTATCCTGAGATAGCTTCTGGGTTATATACTAACTCCACTCAGGGGGCTCTCACTCAACCACCTGCGGGGGAGGGGCGACCAGCCTCCTTGTTATAACCAGCCTCCTCATAATAAGTATTTTAATAAAAGTAATACCTTGATTGATTGTTAATTTTGCCTCTCCTCATTATTGATTAATAAGGGTAGAATTTCTACCACATTCTTGGCGAGCTTGCCAGGAGGTGTAACTCCACCCGCTGACCGTTCCTGAGGACCTGGGTAAAACTGTGCACAGAAGCCTCCAAATTGAGACCACAGGGAAGCTGCACTCCTGAGGAGGAGCAGACTGAGACCTGCCTAAGGATCCAACAGGAAGACGGGGCGGGTGGATACCACCTCCGAACATAGCATCGAAGGAGAGGTGATATTGGTTAATTTAATCAGTAGGGTCAAGAAAATAATAATATATACACTGCTCAAAAAAATAAAGGGAACACTTAAACAACACAATGTAACTCCAAGTCAATCACACTTCTGTGAAATCAAACTGTCCACTTAGGAAGCAACACTGATTGACAATAAATGTCACATGCTGTTGTGCAAATGGAATAGACAACAGGTGGAAATTATAGGCATTTAGCAAGACACCCCCAATAAAGGAGTGGTTCTGCAGGTGGTGACCACAGACCACTTCTCAGTTCCTATGCTTCCTGGCTGATGTTTTGGTCACTTTTGAATGCTGGCGGTGCTTTCACTCTAGTGGTAGCATGAGACGGAGTCTACAACCCACACAAGTGGCTCAGGTAGTGCAGCTCATCCAGGATGGCACATCAATGCGAGCTGTGGCAAGAAGGTTTGCTGTGTCTGTCAGCATAGTGTCCAGAGCATGGAGGCACTACCAGGAGACAGGCCAGTACATCAGGAGATGTGGAGGAGGCCGTAGGAGGGCAACAACCCAGCAGCAGGACCGCTACCTCCGCCTTTGTGCAAGGAGGAGCAGGAGGAGCACTGCCAGAGCCCTGCAAAATGACCTCCAGCAGGCCACAAAAGTGCATGTGTCTGCTCAAACGGTCAGAAACAGACTCCATGAGGGTGGTATGAGGGCCCGACGTCCACAGGTGGGGGTTGTGCTTACAGCCCAACACCGTGCAGGACGTTTGGCATTTGCCAGAGAACACCAAGACTGGCAAATTCGCCACTGGCGCCCTGTGCTCTTCACAGATGAAAGCAGGTTCACACTGAGCACATGTGACAGACGTGACAGAGTCTGGAGACGCCGTGGAGAACGTTCTGCTGCCTGCAACATCCTCCAGCATGACCGGTTTGGTGGTGGGTCAGTCATGGTGTGGGGTGGCATTTCTTTGGGGGCCGCACAGCCCTCCATGTGCTCGCCAGAGGTAGCCTGACTGCCATTAGGTACCGAGATGAGATCCTCAGACCCCTTGTGAGACCATATGCTGGTGCGGTTGGCCCTGGGTTCCTCCTAATGCAAGACAATGCTAGACCTCATGTGGCTGGAGTGTGTCAGCAGTTCCTGCAAGAGGAAGGCATTGATGCTATGGACTGGCCCGCCCGTTCCCCAGACCTGAATCCAATTGAGCACATCTGGGACATCATGTCTCGCTCCATCCACCAACGCCACGTTGCACCACAGACTGTCCAGGAGTTGGTGGATGCTTTAGTCCAGGTCTGGGAGGAGATCCCTCAGGAGACCATCCGCCACCTCATCAGGAGCATGCCCAGGCGTTGTAGGGAGGTCATACAGGCACGTGGAGGCCACACACACTACTGAGCCTCATTTTGACTTGTTTTAAGGACATTACATCAAAGTTGGATCAGCCTGTAGTGTGGTTTTCCACTTTAATTTTGAGTGTGACTCCAAATCCAGACCTCCATGGGTTGATAAATTTGATTTCCATTGATAATTTTTGTGTGATTTTGTTGTCAGCACATTCAACTATGTAAAGAAAAAAGTATTTAATAAAAATATTTCATTCATTCAGATCTAGGATGTGTTATTTTAGTGTTCCCTTTATTTTTTTGAGCAGTGTATATATTTTTTTGAGGGTACGTTCGGGGCGAGGTCTTCCTTAAGAGGGCCACAGTTGACGTAACTAGCAAGACTGAGTTGAATTGATAAGAGTGTTTAAGTGAGGTATCCTTGGACATAATTGTTAATTAACCAGTTGTGGGGAACCAAAATTTCAGCTCCGTGGTACTGATTTGATCACTGTAGGATCTGGTGAGGTGGTGTGGAGTGAAGGACCAGAGCGTGAGTGCACTCGGCTTGGCGAAGCTCATTGAACGAGGGACCAGAGTACAAATGACAGAGAGCTAAACATTTGTCTCGGTGAAGCTCAATTTATGAATGTAATTAAACAAAATGTTTTGTTGTAAATGAGGTAAACAGGCATGCCCTGGGTTACTATTGGTAGATGTCGTTGTGAGAATTTTGATCTTTATGGAACTTCACCTGAAGTAGAGGTTAGGGAATACAAGGTACAATTTGATTTTTGGGACTGTGTTACATAATTAGATAGGAACACGGGTACTCTGTAGGCAGTTTTGCATATTTGGGTAAATATAAAAGGAGTTGTACCACAGTGGTTGCAATAGGTAACATTCCCGTGTGGAGACAACATCCCGTTCTGGGACTATTGATTAGGCAATACTCTGAGGGTAATATTGGAAACCCTTTACAAGTGACCAGGATTTTGAAATCTCAAAACAGCGCTAACCAGTTTTCCTCGTCTGCCTCATTCGCCTGTGTGATTGTGTTCCTATGTGTGTGTGAATGTGATATGAGAGTTGTGTGAGTGTACAAATAAGTGTTCATCTGAAGTTTCTATAATAACATACAGAAATTAGCAGAATAATAGATTGAAATGTGTGATTTAAATTTGGGTAATACGTTTCGATATATAGCGTTATCCTGGGGTTCCGTCCCCATCACTGCCCATCACAGAATATCATGGGGTAGGGGAAAGTCTATAATTCTGGAAGTCTACAGTTGATGGATTCTGCTGGGAGTGTTTGCAGAGCTGCCGTGAAGCAAGGGGGAATCGTTGAAAATGCACATGGAGTCATTCATTAATATGAGTACCTAAGATTCTAAAGTAATGTATAATCCATGAAAATGTGGAAATGTGACAAATTGTATGTGTGTGTAATCGATTACTAGAGATTTGATGAAGTAATGATGGAACTAAATGATGAATAATATACTAACTTGCGCACCCAGACAGACGTATGGTGGGAAAATAGTTAATACAAGTTTTTTCTGAGTTGGTTCCGTTTATGGATCATTTGATATAAGGTTGAAGCATTATATGACTGTCTAAATACTTATGGGATTTTTTCCGTCCAGGTAATACATTTAGAGAAACTGCCCTTAATGCCTGAAAAATGTATTTTTTTGCAGTAAGAGATGAGTTGCTATATTTATTTTAATAAATCCTTTTCCCATACAGTTACAGTGAATTAAGATGGAATCTCGATGTATACGTCATACAAAGCCAAATTAGGGTTTGCATCAAACTAATTATCTTTGCGGAGCTACTGTGACGTAGTAAAGTAATAGAAATATGTAGCATGAGAAAAGATGATCTGCTTTTATTACAAGGCGCAAGATCTGGTTTTGAGTCAATGGATGTCGATTTCATTTGTTTGGCTGCTATGATAGATCCCGTTTGCGCATGTGGAAATCTCTGTTAAGAAACACTTGACTGGACTTTCAGGCTATTTTCTGGTAAATTGTGTCGGTATTATATGTCAGATGTTAAGACAACAGACCGTTATAATTGGATTACCTACGGGATTTGATTGTCATTTCAATAGCATTGGGCCTATGTTACTGACTGTTTCTGATTGTGATTTCAACTATTGCCATGTTTTTTTTTCTTAGAAAGTTATAGCAGCCATTGATTTGTTTTCAGAAATAAACTGGACGATTTTGCTGCATGCTTAGTTCAATTTTGAACGACCCTTTAATCGCCTGATAATATTAACGATATGGATATGAACTGAATATTTGCTTGTTAAAAAACAATTTGCAAGTGTTTGTTTTATTACCTGTAGCCTGATCCCAAGCGACAGTTACATCTAATGAATATTAATAATAGCGGATAGGCAATTGCGATTGATCTGTGACCATGATCATAGTTGATAACTAAATATGGGTATTCATTATTGCATGATGACAAGGCTACAACAACAATGGATTGATGTTGTGGACAGAAAGAGGCTCTATCATTGTGAACTATTGGCTCCCATCGGAATGTATTTTCCCCCCTTATGAATTTGCCGGATGTATTTTATTTAGCACATTACCGTAGAGCTCCACTATGCCCACGGTGCTGTCCATCAAAAATCATAATCCGTCGACCTCTAATAGAGATTGCATCATCTGTGGATCTCCTAGGGCGGTATGCAAATTGGAGTGGGTCTAGGGTTTCTGGGATAATGGTGTTGATTTGAGCCATGACCAGCCTTTCAAAGCACTTCATGGCTACAGACATGAGTGCTACAGGTCGGTAGTCATTTAGGCAGGTTACCTTGTTGTTCTTTGGCACAGGGACTATGGTGGTGTGCTTGAAACAAGTTGGTATTACAGACTCGGTCAGGGACGAAAATGTCAGTGAAAACACTTGCCAGTTGGTCAGCGCATGCTCGGAGTACACATCCTTGTAATATGTCTGGCCCTGCAGTCTTGTGAATGTTGACTGGTTTAAAGGTCTTACTCACATCGGCTACAGAGAGCGTGCTCACACAGTCGTCTGGAACAGCTGATGCTCTCATGCATGCTTCAGTGTTGCTTGCCTCGTAGCAAGCATATAAGTAATTTAGCTCGTCTGGTAGGCTCGTAACATTAGGAGTTACAGGGACTTCAACAGTTTGCTCCTCCGGTTATTTACATGGAAATGCAAAGAAAATAAAGGCTTTTCAAATTATGAATTTTCCTCCCATCATTTAACAACAGTGTCTTTGTCAGGGTAAGCAAGCAATTGTTTGTATATATTGGGTGTTAAATAACGAGTGGCAGTTGTTTCTAATCCCCGTTTTGTTGAGGCGGCTCTCGAGCATGTCCTGAGCAGGTTACCCCAGACTCCTCTCCCATCCTGGCCTGGTCCCCATCCACTGTCCACTTGGTCAGCTTCTCCACTATCTGTTAGGGCAGGAGGGTATCCTGAGGGTAGGGCAGGCTGGGACGGTGGTGGGGTTTTGTATCATGATAATATATCTGCTATGATCACGATAATTGCTACATTGTGATAATGGCTTTCTCTTGATAACTGAGTGAGCCGTATACATAACCAGGCTGAGAGGTTTCCTGTGAGCCATTATCATGATAAAAATTAAACAATCAAATTCATTAATCATCTGTAACCTTTAACACTTGAGGGTGAGGTCTGGTTCCAGCAGGCTGTACTGGCTGGGCTGGTTGTGTTGGCAGGATTCCATTGGCCTTGCCCATGTCCAAGGCCAGCTTGTTTATTCTGGGGAGCACGATGGTGGCTGGTGGGGATCCAGAGACTCTGCTCTTCTTGCTGGCCAGGCTGGTATTACTAGCCACACACATGGTCATCCTGTGTTTGAGCAGGTGGCTCCCTCCCTCTGCTTGATGGCTTGGAGAGTGAGCCAGTGGGAGACACCAATGGCCTGGGCCACTGCTCAGTTTACTACTCAGGTTGAACCCTTTGGGTGTCTTCCCCCTGATCCAGCCCGAGACATGTCGTAGAGTCATCATGCCTTTCCTACAAGCGATGAGACGGTCCGTGGGTTTGGCTGAGACTGCATCTGTAGACCTGGCTGTAGCTGCTTCCTCTCTAGGCTTTGCCAGCAGCTTACTGGTCCTGTATCGAAAAGACGCCATCTTGACTCTGCCCAGGACCGGGCCAATGTTTTTCCTGTTCAGGCCAATGTTTCCTTCACCATATTGTTGCTCCTTTCACTCGTCCCTGTTCTCCTTTGCCAGACAGGCTTTGAGGTCAATTATTTTTGCTTTCAGCAGCATCATCCGTGATGGGACTTTAGGGCCTTTGGATGTAGCTGAGGTAGCCTCATCCTCCTGCGTCTCCACTGGGGAAGAAGCATTGTTGTCTTTGTCACCTTTCAGAGTCTGGGCTCCTTCCTCTGCTCCACTGGCTTTCAGTTTCCCTTTCTCTCTAATTTAATGGGTTTCTATTGTCACAGGTTTGTCAGCCATCTTGGATTTCAGACCCCTGCTGGGTTGTCAAACTGAGTGGGGAGCCAGGCCCAGCCAATCTGATTGAGTTAACCCACAAAACAGCTTTATTACATAAATGTTTAGATAGATAACTTAATAGACAATTGCACCAGGTCAACCAGAGTCAGTCAGCATTAGGACAGAGTTTGACCTTTGACACCCTGAGCACCACTTGACACACAGGCCATAGGTCAGATCAAGTTTAGCTACTGAACCCATTAGCTACAGGATCACAAAAGTACCATCATAGTTCCTGTACTGTGTAGTGTATTAGCACACAACATAAGACTTGCTACGATTAACTACCAAAGACAAAAATTATTTCAGGTTTTTGTTATTCGGGTATGTTAAAGATTTTAATAATAATTTATAACATTGCAAAAAAAATAAAAACACCCTGCGTGGTTATGTTTGATCTCAGCTTGAAGTCACACTAGCTGTAGATGGACCTAAATGATGTGCCACCTCTATAGGTATTCAGGTGTCGCTGGTGAACGAGGAAGTGGAACGGTGAGAACAGGTGTGTAGAGATTGACAATAGGTGATGACAGACAAGGGAGAGACGGAGGGATGGATAGAATGAAAGAGTAGTGCCTTCTCTTGGAAAGAGATATCATCTGTGCTCTGGAATGCACAGGCTAAGCTCTCCTATTTCTTGCTTCCTTTTCCTCCCCCTCTTCTTCACAGTAAATTCACATCACCTTTTTTTTTCCAGTTGAAGAGCATTATATCTCATCTACAAAACATGCTGAAAATGTTTCACTTATGGAGCAGGTAATTGTGTCAACATTATAAAACAGCATTTGATTGGCTACATGAGTAAACAAATATGCTCTAAACAGCACATTCTGGCAGAACATTATAGTTTATATGGGCCAAGATGCTTTCTGTCATGTTTGAGCTAACTATACATTCTCCCTTCCACCACCATTAGAGAGTGAACGGTATGTTCTTTGAAGGCAGTCCTTATAGGAGATGTTACGTTTCAGCAAAGCGATGGTGACCCAGCCAATCAGTGCTGGTCAATAGTTGATCATTAAAACGCTTGGCTGTGCTTGTATGACAACCGATCCCTACTTTATCCACTTCACCGGCCAGCACCAAACTCACCAGGCTCAGGGTATACCCCCAGGCCATGGCCATCAGATCAGTACCTTGTTGTGAATGTGCCGATTGAGGGGAAGAGAGTCAGAGCAAGGCTTGAATCAGCAACTCTAATGTTCAATCAAGCAGTCAATAAAGTCCAACTTCATAGAAAGGAACAGACATGAACTCTTGTGAAAAAAAACTTGTATTCATTTTCCAGCAGGACATTATGTAGTGTGAAAGTTAGCAATCCAAAAATTAGGGTTCTCATACTCGACCATTCACTACAAAAATATATTCTAGAGACCATAAAAATGCTAAAATACCCAGCATTTCGGAGAAACAGTACCAAAATATTTCCTTGTAAGATCCGACTATAGCAGCCAACCCCCATTAACAAAACAGGCCCAACTGCAGGCCTAGAATCATCATATAGTACATATATATATATATTAAACATTTGACTACAATATCTTAAAATTACATTCCTAAATTACATTATTCAATGCTGTGTTCAAAACAAAGACGTTTAACATGATAAAAATGTAAAACCCTCATAGAAAGTTGTTCCCCTTCCCATTGTGTGCTACACGGTAGTGGACAAGTACCTACGACTATAACTTATAACTGGTTATTACACCTTAACGAGCGGACGGTAGGGGAGGCAAGGAGGGAGGTCAGTTAGCAAAAAAAAAAGCGCTTGGGGAGACATTTACGGCACAGTGGTCTTTCACGACTAGTCTGGTAGTCAGATCAGTTTCTGAGGTTGGCTAAAGCAGGAACAGGGCCCGTTTACACAAGGAATGCCGATCTAAGATCTGTCCATATAATCTTATAAACCTAAACTGATCATCACTCGTACTCAGAGGCTTTGTGGACACGGGCTCTTTTTCTGACTGCCAGGCTGACGTTCTAGGATTAGGTCTGGTTTAAAATGAACTGTTCCGATTCCACAGATACTCAGTGTTTCTCTCTCTCGCCCCAAACAATGTCTTGTCAGCATTAGCAACAAACTACCATGTCAAACAGGTCACTTTTTAAATATTCTTGTTGTTTTCTTGTACAGTTTCCCCCCCCCATCCATCTAGATTGTAGGTCGAATCAAAACAAAAATACTAAAATCACAGGTCAAATTAAAATCACAAATAAAATATGAATAAAAACAAGTCCATTCTTCCTCCCTATATCTCCCCGTCTCCAACCGTGTCTCTCTAGGAGACGAAGGCAAGCGAGGACGTGCCGAGGCAGGGTTGGGATTGGACAAAACAGAGTTCCACAGGTCAGCTTGGGTTCAAATGGTGAAAGGCTGAAGGTCGGAAGGCCGTGAATGGGGTCGGGATGAGGAGAGAGTGGGTGGGTGAGCGAGTAGGGTGTGTTAAATGCAATTATGGCTTGTATGTGAAGGTGTGTGAACTGTGATTGGCTTTGGACAAGCGCGTCAGCGGAATGACCATATCATGACCACTGTGTTGCAGGTGTAGAGGTACCAAGTGTAGGAGGGTATTACAGTACAGTGGTTGGTCTCTAGGCACAGCCGGTGGACCCCCTCTCCATCGCTCTTCTCTCTATATGGGCTCAAATCACACCCTAGTCCTCATACACTACACCACTCGCCCTATATGGGCTTGGTAAAAAGCAGTGCACTACTTGGGGAATAGAGTGCAATTTGGGGCACAGGCAGTGAGTCTTTTTGGGTTAGGGGTGAGGTTTCAGTCTCTGGGGGCTAGGGGTCATGGTTCAGGGGTCAGTAGTGGCAGTATTAGTAGTGTTGGCGTAGTTTGCTAGGCAGACTCCATGATGTCTCATGACCAGGAAGGACTGGCTCAGTCTGAGAGAGAGAGAGAGAACAAGAGATGAGCAAAACAAATGAACAGGGTCAATGCCATCGTCATAACAAATCATCATCATCATCATCATCACCATTGTGATATTCATCATACTGATCCAGACCAGGGTCCAAATACAGATCCAGACCAGGGTCCAAATACCATTTCAGACCAGTGTCCAAATACCATTTCAGACCAGTGTCCAAATATCTCAGTTACTTTGACATAAATTCAAAGTAGGCATTCATTGGCTGAATATTTTAGTGCATTTGGAAATACACTTGGAAAAATGTGAAAACTAAAATACATCGACTAAAATACACTCCCATGCACTAAACCTAGGTAATTGAAAATATACTAAAATATAAACGCAATTTATAAAGTGTTGGTCCCATGTTTCATGAGCTGAAATAAAATATCCCAGAATTGTTCCATATGCAAAATAAGCCTTTTTCATTAAAATTCTGTGCACAAATTTGTTTACATCCCTGTTAGTCAGTATTTCTCCTTTGCCAAGATAATCCATCCACCTGACAGGTGTGGCATATGAACAAGCTGATTAAACAGCATGATGATTACACAGGTGCACCTTGTGATAGACAATAAAAAGCCACTAAAATGTGCAGTTGTCACAACACAATGCCACAGATGTCTTGAGGGAATGTGCAATTGGCATGCTGACTGCAGGAATGTCCACCAGAAATGTTGCCAGACAATTGAATGTTAATTTCTCTACACTGAGCAGCTTCAAAGTCGTTTTAGAGAATTTGGCAGTATGTCCAACCGGCCTCATAACCACACCAGTCCAGGACCTCCACATCTGGGTTCTTACCCTGTGGGATGATGAGACCAACCACCCAGACAGCTGATGAAACTAAGGAGTATTTCTGTAAGCAATAAAGCCCGTTTGTGGGGGAAAACTAATTCTGATTAGCCCGGCCCACCAAGGCCCAACTATAAGCGGTGCCCCTGCCCTGTCATGTGAAATCCATAGATTAGGGTCTAATTTATTTATTTCAAGTGACTGATGTCCTTTATATGAACTGTAACTCAGTAAAAGCTTAACTGTTGCGTTGATATTCTTGTTCGGTATAGTTCTAGGTGTGATTAAATGGTCTTCCTTTCTGCAGACTGGGACAAGTATTGCAGCTTTCATGTGATCTCTGTCTGGTCATGTTTTCATTCATCTCGGTTAACCCAGAACTAAAAGCGTGCGTAATTTGGTCAGATGCTTAGTTATATTTAGGTAGTGTCTGTCAATGAGAGATTACGTTTTCATAAACTCCCTCCCACTGTAGGCTGGCTACATTCATTTAAATGGACTGTTATCCTAGTGGGTCTGTCACAGTCGAGGCCACGGGGCCAGGTTCACAGTGAGGTCACTATAAAATATACATTCAAAATGCTCACTAAAGTACTGCACTGGACCTTTACTAGTCCTGTATTAGAGGACTGACAGCATTCTAACACTGGACCTTCACTAGTCCTGTATTAGAGGACTGACACAGCTGTCTGTAACACTGGGCCTTCACTAGTCCTGTATTAGAGGACTGATATAGCTGTCTGTAACACTGCTTTACTAGTCCTGTATTAGAGGACTGATATAGCTGTCTGTAACACTGCTTTACTAGTCCTGTATTAGAGGACTGACATAGCTGTCTGTAACACTGCTTTACTAGTCCTGTATTAGAGGACTGACATAGCTGTCTGTAACACTGCTTTACTAGTCCTGTATTAGAGGACTGACATAGCTGTCTGTAACACTGCTTTACTAGTCTTGTATTAGAGGACCGACATAGCTGTCTGTAACACTGCTTTACTAGTCCTGTATTAGAGGACTGATATAGCAGTCTGTAACACTGCTTTACTAGTCCTGTATTAGAGGACCGACATAGCTGTCTGTAACACTGCTTTACTAGTCCTGTATTAGAGGACTGACATAGCTGTCTGTAACACTGCTTTACTAGTCCTGTATTAGAGGACCGACATAGCTGTCTAACACGGGCAGAAAATATTATAATATTTGAACCCGGTTCTTTACTGATCATATCAAACTCACCTCCATTGGTCAGCACCTTCCCTCCAGCGAGAGCACTCTTCACATTGTTCTCCAGGAACGTCCTGTAGCAAACACATGAGTACCAACAAAACACATTGGAAGGAGCAGCTAGCCTAGCACTTTAGAGCATTGGGCCAGTAACCTAAAGGTCGCTGGTTCGAATCTCTGAGCTGACTTGGTGAAAGATCTGTCTGTGCCCTTGAGAAAGGCACTTAAATCCTAATTGCTCCTGTAAATCGCTCTGGATAAGAGCATCTGCTAAATGACTCAAATGTACAGTACCAGTCAAAAGTTTGGACACCTACAAAGCTGTCATCGAGGCAAACGGTGGCCACCTTGAAGAATCTCAAATATATTATGATTTGTTTAGCACTTTTTTGGTTACAACATGATTCCATGTGTGTTATTTCATAGTTTCGATGTCTTCACTATTATTCTACAATGTAGAAAATAGTCAAAATAAAGAAAAACCCTGGAATGAGTAGGAGTTGTAAAACTTTTGACTGGTACTGTCAATGTAAAATGTAACGGCTTGTCATGAACACTTGGCTTTCGGGACGAATACTCACGGCTGGTATCCTTCTAGAGATTTCTGGATCTCCTGAAGCACCGCTGTAAGGAACGAACAGGTCAGACCACAGACACACAATGACGATTGACAGTTGCCATGAGTTAAGTTGGTTATGATGAAACGTGCGGTAGGGTGGTCGTGGGTTGCTATGTAACAGACAGAGTTGACAGTTAAAGTCGACACACTTGAATGCGGTTCAGCTGGTGAGATCATGGCAGTAGCAAACATGAAGGTTGCTGGTTCAATCCCCCGCAGTGATCACATCCTAAAACATTGCTGTTGGTTATGGTTATGTTCTGCAGGCTACTCACTCTCGTCATTCAGCAAAGCATGCTCCATCACACGTCTAGCAGAGCCCTCTGTAAACAAACAGCACCACGCAGTCAGCACATCAAGACACGCAGATCGACAACCAGTGTGTGTGTGTGTGTACAAACTGTCATCTTAAACACACATGCAGCAAGCTGATCAAGACACAGAACAAACAGACAGGCTGACAGCCTAACGGAAACCTTCCTACTGTTAGGCACAGACACATGCGCGATGCAGTACTAGTGACATAACTACAGCTAACATTATACTGTAGTTTACATCTTACCCACGTCATCGGTGGCCCGCGTGGAATTTCTGGAATGACAGAAAAAACACAGTTCAGTAAAAAAGTGAAAAGGTTAGTTGAGTGAAAAAGTCAGTCAGAAAACACTGCTTCCAAAAGACGATAGGTAATACCACTAAAGAGAAGCAGTGGGAGTGTACCTGTGCGCCACAGACGGCCCGTCAGGCTGCGCCCGAGGCAGGGTGGTGCTGGGTGTCTGGGAGGGCACCTCCACTAGAGACCTGGGCTCCACCACACAGCGAGCGGACAGAGAGAAACGCTCAAACTCAGACGGAGAGATCAGGTAGAAACCTGGAGAGGAGAAAGAAGCTGAACACATGAAACGGAAAATGCTTGTGAGGTCAAATGGTTGTCTCTCTCTCGTCCTACCCTGTCCGTGTTTGGTGAAGACACAGGATGCGATGCCGCTGACGTCCTCTCTGCGGATACAGGGGTACTGGACCTGCAATTTCACCCCCGGCAACGACACCACGTGGAGGTCTCCCTGATTGGTCAGGACGGTGAGGCCGCTCTCACCATAGTCCTCCGAGCGGCTGCTGCCGAACCAGGCCACGCCCACCCTGCGCACGCGCGAACCATCGATGGCGGTGAGCTTTAACTTCATCTTAGCGCTCACCTTGGGCAGGGTGAACACCTGGAAACAGACAAACATTACATATTCATTTAAAAGTCTTGGAGGACAAAACATTCCGCGGTTCTTTCTCAACCTGTGGCCAAATAAAGTCTCCCCATCAGATGAGTGTGAGTGGGTAAGATGTGTGTGTGTTCTCACCTTAAACTGTTCCTCGGATATGACCAGTAGCTGGTGGCAGCCCTGCATGTCAGCTGAGCGGGCCAGGTCATGTGCCACCTCCAGGGGCTCAGGCAGAGGGGAACCGTGGCCGTCCAACACCACGATGCCCACTACTGGAGCACGGTGCATCAGCTGGATCTCCTTAGCTGAGAGAGAGATGGACGAGAGGAGAGGGTCGAAGGAGGAACGAGGGAGAGAGATGGACGAAGGAGGCACGCGGGAGAGAGATGGACGAGAGGAGAGGTTCGAAGGAGGCACGCGGGAGAGAGATGGACGAGAGGAGAGGTTCGAAGGAGGCACGCGGGAGAGAGATGGACGAGAGGAAAGGTTCGAAGGAGGCACGCGGGAGAGAGATGGACGAGAGGAGAGGTTCGAAGGAGGCACGCGGGAGAGAGATGGACGAGAGGAGAGGTTCGAAGGAGGCACGCGGGAGAGAGATGGACGAGAGGAGAGGTTCAAAGGAGGCACGCGGGAGAGAGATGGACGAGAGGAGAGGTTCGAAGGAGGCACGCGGGAGAGAGATGGACGAGAGGAGAGGTTCGAAGGAGGCACGCGGGAGAGAGATGGACGAGAGGAGAGGTTCGAAGGAGGCACGAGGGAGAGAGATGGACGAGAGGAGAGCTTCGAAGGAGGCACGAGGGAGAGAGATGGACGAGAGGAGAGCTTCGAAGGAGGCACGCGGGAGAGAGATGGACGAGAGGAGAGGTTCGAAGGAGGCACGAGGGAGAGAGATGGACGAGAGGAGAGGTTCGAAGGAGGCACGAGGGAGAGAGATGGACGAAGGAGGAACGCGGGAGAGAGATGGACGAGAGGAGAGGTTCGAAGGAGGCACGCGGGAGAGAGATGGACGAAGGAGGCACGCGGGAGAGAGATGGACGAGAGGAGAGGTTCGAAGGAGGCACGCGGGAGAGAGATGGACGAGAGGAGAGGTTCGAAGGAGGCACGAGGGAGAGAGATGGACGAGAGGAGAGGTTCGAAGGAGGCACGAGGGAGAGAGATGGACGAGAGGAGAGGTTCGAAGGAGGCACGCGGGAGAGAGATGGACGAAGGAGGCACGCGGGAGAGAGATGGACGAGAGGAGAGGTTCGAAGGAGGCACGCGGGAGAGAGGTGGACGAGAGGAGAGGTTCGAAGGAGGCACGAGGGAGAGAGGTGGACGAGAGGAGAGGTTCGAAGGAGGCACGCGGGAGAGAGATGGACGAGAGGAGAGGTTCGAAGGAGGCACGCGGGAGAGAGATGGACGAGAGGAGAGGTTCGAAGGAGGCACGCGGGAGAGAGATGGACGAGAGGAGAGGTTCGAAGGAGGCACGCGGGAGAGAGATGGACGAGAGGAGAGGTTCGAAGGAGGCACGCGGGAGAGAGATGGACGAGAGGAGAGGTTCGAAGGAGGCACGCGGGAGAGAGATGGACGAGAGGAGAGGTTCGAAGGAGGCACGCGGGAGAGAGATGGACGAGAGGAGAGGTTCGAAGGAGGCACGAGGGAGAGAGATGGACGAGAGGAGAGCTTCGAAGGAGGCACGAGGGAGAGAGATGGACGAGAGGAGAGCTTCGAAGGAGGCACGAGGGAGAGAGATGGACGAGAGGAGAGCTTCGAAGGAGGCACGCGGGAGAGAGATGGACGAGAGGAGAGGTTCGAAGGAGGCACGAGGGGAGAGAGATGGACGAAGGAGGCACGCGGGAGAGAGATGGACGAGAGGAGAGGTTCGAAGGAGGCACGCGGGAGAGAGATGGATGAAGGAGGCACGCGGGAGAGAGATGGACGAGAGGAGAGGTTCGAAGGAGGCACGCGGGAGAGAGATGGACGAAGGAGGCACGCGGGAGAGAGATGGACGAGAGGAGAGGTTCGAAGGAGGCACGAGGGAGAGAGATGGACGAGAGGAGAGGTTCGAAGGAGGCACGCGGGAGAGAGATGGACGAGAGGAGAGGTTCGAAGGAGGCACGCGGGAGAGAGATGGACGAAGGAGGCACGAGGGAGAGAGATGGACGGGAGGAGAGGTTCGAAGGAGGCACGCGGGAGAGAGATGGACGAAGGAGGCACGCGGGAGAGAGATGGACGAGAGGAGAGGTTCGAAGGAGGCACGCGGGAGAGAGATGGACGAGAGGAGAGGTTCGAAGGAGGCACGAGGGAGAGAGGTGGACGAGAGGAGAGGTTCGAAGGAGGCACGAGGGAGAGAGATGGACGAGAGGAGAGGTTCGAAGGAGGCACGCGGGAGAGAGATGGACGAAGGAGGCACGCGGGAGAGAGATGGACGAGAGGAGAGGTTCGAAGGAGGCACGCGGGAGAGAGATGGACGAGAGGAGAGGGTCGAAGGAGGCACGCGGGAGAGAGGTGGACGAGAGGAGAGGTTCGAAGGAGGCACGAGGGAGAGAGGTGGACGAGAGGAGAGGTTCGAAGGAGGCACGCGGGAGAGAGATGGACGAGAGGAGAGGTTCGAAGGAGGCACGCGGGAGAGAGATGGACGAGAGGAGAGCTTCGAAGGAGGCACGCGGGAGAGAGATGGACGAGAGGAGAGGTTCGAAGGAGGCACG
This sequence comes from Salvelinus namaycush, assembly GCF_016432855.1. Classification (NCBI taxonomy): domain Eukaryota; kingdom Metazoa; phylum Chordata; class Actinopteri; order Salmoniformes; family Salmonidae; genus Salvelinus; species Salvelinus namaycush. The sequence goes on from NC_052310.1 coordinate 7,085,690, forward strand.
CGGGAGAGAGATGGACGAGAGGAGAGGTTCGAAGGAGGCACGCGGGAGAGAGATGGACGAGAGGAGAGGTTCGAAGGAGGCACGCGGGAGAGAGATGGACGAGAGGAGAGGTTCGAAGGAGGCACAAGGGAGAGAGATGGACGAGAGGAGAGCTTCGAAGGAGGCACGAGGGAGAGAGATGGACGAGAGGAGAGCTTCGAAGGAGGCACGCGGGAGAGAGATGGACGAGAGGAGAGGTTCGAAGGAGGCACGAGGGGAGAGAGATGGACGAAGGAGGCACGCGGGAGAGAGATGGACGAGAGGAGAGGTTCGAAGGAGGCACGCGGGAGAGAGATGGATGAAGGAGGCACGCGGGAGAGAGATGGACGAGAGGAGAGGTTCGAAGGAGGCACGCGGGAGAGAGATGGACGAAGGAGGCACGCAGGAGAGAGATGGACGAGAGGAGAGGTTCGAAGGAGGCACGAGGGAGAGAGATGGACGAGAGGAGAGGTTCGAAGGAGGCACGCGGGAGAGAGATGGACGAGAGGAGAGGTTCGAAGGAGGCACGCGGGAGAGAGATGGACGAAGGAGGCACGAGGGAGAGAGATGGACGGGAGGAGAGGTTCGAAGGAGGCACGCGGGAGAGAGATGGACGAAGGAGGCACGCGGGAGAGAGATGGACGAGAGGAGAGGTTCGAAGGAGGCACGCGGGAGAGAGGTGGACGAGAGGAGAGGGTCGAAGGAGGCACGAGGGAGAGAGGTGGACGAGAGGAGAGGTTCGAAGGAGGCACGAGGGAGAGAGGTGGACGAGAGGAGAGGTTCGAAGGAGGCACGAGGGAGAGAGGTGGACGAGAGGAGAGGTTCGAAGGAGGCACGCGGGAGAGAGGTGGACGAGAGGAGAGGTTCGAAGGAGGCACGCGGGAGAGAGGTGGACGAGAGGAGAGGTTCGACGGAGGCACGCGGGAGAGAGGTGGACGAGAGGAGAGGTTCGACGGAGGCACGCGGGAGAGAGGTGGACGAGAGGAGAGGTTCGACGGAGGCACGCGGGAGAGAGGTGGACGAGAGGAGAGGGTCGACGGAGGCACGAGAGGAGAGGGTCGACGGAGGCACGAGAGGAGAGGGTCGACGGAGGCACGAGAGGAGAGGGTCGACGGAGGCACGAGAGGAGAGGGTCGACGGAGACACGAGAGGAGAGGGTCGACGGAGGCACGAGAGGAGAGGGTCGACGGAGGCACGAGAGGAGAGGGTCGACGGAGGCACGAGAGGAGAGATGAACGAGAGGGTCGAAGGAGGCACGAGAGGAGAGGGTCGAAGGAGGCACGAGGGAGAGATGAACGAGAGGGTCGAAGGAGGCACGAGGGAGAGAGATGAACGAGAGGGTCGAAGGAGGCACGAGGGAGAGAGATAGACGAGAGGAGAAAAGGGCATGGCTAAAAATGCATGCTCTCACCAGGGTGGGCGGAGACGGGGTCCTCTGCTCTGCGTTCCACAGGCGGTAGGCGGAGCTGGTAGGCTAATACCGAGCCCCCATTGGTCCCTGCCCAGAGAGAGGGCGTGTGATGGGAGCCTATAGGAGGAGAGAGGAATGAGCAATATGAGACATCACAAACATTAAATACCTCAAGGTCTGTGTGTGTGTATATGTATGTGTATGTGTGTGTGTGTGTGTGTCTTACTGTCTGAGAGGAAGGTGTCAGCGAAGTACAGCGTGCGAACGAGGCCGGTGAAGGAGTCGTCTGAGGATCGAGCCTCTATCTTTCTCTGAACAGGAGCTAACTCCATCTCTGCTAGCTCAGCCTCCAGACGAGCATTGGCCTCCTGCACCTAGACACAGAGACAGACAGAGAGACAGACAGACAGAGAGACAGACACACAGAGACAGACACACAGACAGACAGACAGACACAGAGACAGACACAGAGACAGACACAGACACACAGAGACAGACACAGAGACAGACACAGAGACAGACACAGAGACAGACACAGAGACAGAGACAGAGACAGAGACAGAGACAGACACAGAGAGACACAGAGAGACACAGACAGACACAGACAGACACAGAGACAGACACAGAGACAGACACAGAGACAGACACAGAGACAGACACAGAGACAGACACAGAGACAGACACAGAGACAGACACAGAGACAGAGACAGACACAGAGACAGACACAGAGACAGACAGAGAGACAGAGGAGCCTGTTTCAGACACTTCCTGGTCTTCAACAACTCTGATCTTTAGGAACTTGGTTCAATAAGGATTCATGCAGTCATGTTTTTTTTATTTTTGTTGTTGTTTACCTTAGCAGCGCTGTTGACGTGGTGTTTGCGTAAAGACACTCGGCTGCGTCTGATCCTCCTGAAGGACTGACGGAGAGACTTCTTAATGCTCTTTACTCTGGACAGAGGCCCTTCCATAGCCAGCTGGTCACTGGGGTTCAGAGTACACCTACAGGAGAGGGTTAACACACAGTAGTCTATATCCCACCTCTGCTACCTGCCGTTATATGGAAGACAGACAGGCAGAAAGATGCAGAAACACTCTTACCTGACGAGGACGGTGTTTTTCTGCTGGTAGTCGTAGAGTCCGAAGCCGTGGCTGGTCCCGAAGGTCACTAGTTTCCACTCAGAGTGCAGGGTGAGGGCGGTGACCACGGCCGGAGGCTGACACTGGACCAGGGCAAAGGGCTGGAATCCTGGGGGGAACATCACCGGCTCCTCCTTCACCTCCAGACGCGTGTGGCCCTGATAGGGACAGATGTGTAACGTTCTATAACGTTTCTGTAACCCAATGTATTGATCACTCATTGTCTTTATGCTCAATGAAATCCAATTAAATCAAAGATTGTTATAACGTAATGATGTTTACCTTCCAGCGGAAGCCCTCCTGTCCCTGTAACAGGTCAGCTACCGTGGCTTCCACCGTCTGTTCCGCTGCCTCATCATTCAGCTCTAACACCAGGATCTACAGAGGGAGAGGTCAGACAGACAGTCACTGTTCTGTTGTTAATGACAGATAGAGAAGACTTCCCCCTGATGATCCAGTGCTCTATAAAGGATGGGAGACCACTTTCATTAGTTATCATATTACATTATAGGAGAGCTATGCAGACATGCAGACTGGGTCAGGAAAATGGGTCCTTCACTGAATGTGTGACTGTCCGTGAGCCAAATAGCCCCAGGAAAAGATTGGCATGGGGAACGAAGACCTAGTGCCAAAGAAAGTTGGAAATGAAGACAACAGCAGCAGTAATGCCCACATATGGCCACCAGAGGGAGTAGTGGTTGGTTTTCCCCTGGTCAACTCACCTGTCCAGCGGTGCCAGCTACAGTCAGGTAACCGCTGTATTTACACAGGTGGATCTTCTGAACGCCCAGGCGAGGGTCGTCACTGTACGGGTCAAAACAACCCACCTGGGGGGGACAAAAAGAGGCAAGAGGGACATATTTAATACATCATCTCAGGGTGTAATTCAGCTGGTTATTCAGTACACACATTTCCTCTAACAAACACACCTTCCTACAGGGACACCATTATGTTATTACACACACATCAGAAGGGTGGTAACTCTGGTTATTTATATATACACCCCCCCCACCTTTCTGAAAGGTGGCCACTCTCCCTCCGTGCCCTGGTTCATGTTGTCATTGGGTTCTGCGTCAGTGAGGAACACCCCTGCCGTGCTCAGCTTGTACATGGGGTACAGACAGACTCCTGACGCATCCCAGAATCGGACCGTACCGTCCTCGTGCCTGGGAGAGAGGGAGGGAGGATATTAGGACACGTTTGTGAGGATTAACAACCAGAGAAACAACATGACTTTGCTTCTACACCTGCATTACTAGCTGTTTGGGGTTTTAGGCTGGGTTTCTGTACAGCACTTCGAGATATTAGCTGATGTACGAAGGGCTATATAAAATAAAATTGATTGATTGATTGATTGACTTTAACCCTTTGAAACCCTGTTCCAGGTCTCCACATAGCAACATTTAACATTGATCCTAACTTGTATTGAAAAGAAACTGATGAGCTGTGAATGTCCACTGACCCTGTGAGAAGTAGGTCTCGCTGAGGAGCGTCGGGAGACAGGTTCTGTCCTCCTGTTATAGGCCACGGCTAGACAGAGGGAGAGAGAAGGGACGGGGGGGAAGAAAGCGGATGAAAAGAGAAGGAGAGAGAGAAGGGACGGGGGGGAGAAAGAGGATGAGAGAGTTCAGTCAATTTGAGCTCCAATTCAGACTGATTTTCTGCTCAGGTGTTTGCATGGGTGCCTGTGTGTGTGGTGCAGGAACTTGCTTGAGCAGTGTGTGTGTGTCACCTACCTTCTTAGAGTAGTGTGTGTTCTGCAGTGCTCCGGCAGACAGGACCCTCTCCCACAGCTTCAGGGGTATAGCAGAGACATGGTGGGAGCAGGTGATGGCCGAGCAGTGGAGAGGGACCAGGTACGGAGTCTGGATGACTGGCCACCCTTCAGTCTGAAGATCTATCACTACCAACTCCTCTTCTACTAAGACCACCAACGCACTGGGGTCGCCTGGACAGAGGGAGAGGGGTTAGACTGGGTGTGTGTGTGTGTGTGTGTGTGTGTGTGTGTCTGTGTGTATCCCCCTGCCTTTCTACCTGTATGGTCTGGTCCGTCTCTGATGACGAAGAAGTCGATGATTCTGGAGGTGAAGTCCAGAGCCACGTGTGTTTTACTGTGGATCACACTGATACAGTGTCTGTCTCCGTAGCTGGCCCGGGGCATGCCGCCACTGAGGAACAGGAACGGAGGCCTGGACACGGAGAAGACCAGATCTTTACACTTGGATTCATGTGGAACAGGTTGACGCAGCGAGAGGAAGGGGACACAGACAAAGGAAAGAAACTCACCCTTGTTCAGTAGGGAGCTGGATGATTTTAGAGATGGCCTTACAGGGGAAGTGGCCTACACAGGAGAGACAAACCGTCCAATCAATCAACTAACCCCTTCAGCATTCAACCAATACCGTCCTCACCCCCGTCGCTGTGTTCTGTGAGGTTCAACAGAGAGGAACAGGACATTGACTTGTGATGCTCCCTTACCGTACGGTACTTCGGACTTCTCCTGTTCGCTCTGTGTCCCCTCCCCGGCCACCATCCAGCGACAGTAGCTCCCGTCGCTATGGGAACTGAGAACATGGCCGCCGTCCTCCGTCCACCACACGCTCTCTAGTTGCTAGAGAGACACACAGCCAAACAGGAAGTCAGGTCCAGAGCCCTCGAGACCCAGACACCAACACAGAGACTCACACTGTACCTGAGTAGCGGGGATGTGTTTGACGGCTGATTGGCGCTCCAGGTCCCAGATGACCATCATGCCTCGTCCGTAGCCAATCAGAACCTGGCGTGGGTTGACAGGATTCTCCTGTAAGGACTCGACATGCTCCAAGCTCCTACGACCTCCATAGTCCTCTGGTAAACTACAGAGGGAGGGAACGACAGGGTTGGGTTTTAGCATCATTATGGGTAGCCTAGTGGTTAGAGCGTTGGACTAGTAACCGAAAGGTTGCTGGATCGAATCCCCGAGCTGACAAGGTAAAAATCTGTCGTTCTGCCCCTGAACAAGGCAGTTAACCCACTGTTCCCCAGGTAGGCCGTCATTGTAAATAATAATTTGTTCTTAACTGAATTGTCTAGTTAAATAAAAGGTTAAATAAAAACATTAAATGGATCAACTATGGTTGTGTACGTGTGTGAGAGAGAATGTCTGGGAGGTATTCACATTAATCAACAGCAGATCTGTTTAGGGGACAAATATTTCCAACTCAGAGAGCCAATAAAAAGGCTGTGTATGTGTGTGTACCTGTTGGTGACATTCTCCAGGCTAATGTTCCTCTCCTCTAGTTCTCTGAAGCCCGGTACCTCCACCACGAACACGTGTCCCCCCTCTGTTCCCAGAAACAACAGGTCCCCAGAGGAGTGGGTCAGCACCGCCGTCACACGAGTCACACTGGGAGGAGCCCTGACGGAGGGAACGAGAGATGGGTACAGTTAACAGGTTGAATCTGTCAAAGACCAAGTTAAAATAGTCTTGAGGTTGAGGCCTTAAAAAAAAGAATTAAAAAAAGTGTATACAGTAGAAGATATAAGAAATAGTAATGTAAAATAAGATATTTAAAGCTACTCCCTCAAATACACAATGGAGAGGCTACGGTATGATAAAACAATGAAAGCCAAATGACCTGCTCTAAAGCGCAGGAGTATGAAGAACAATGTTGTTATAATGGGACTAAAGGAGGATGAAACAAAAGCGATCAGTCGACGGAGGAACAAGTCAAGGAGTTCATGAAACACAAACTCAAGATGACAGACAGGTGGATAGAACTGGCTGACCGTTTGAGTGGCAGAGGGGAGGGAAGGCCCAGTCCCATAGTAGCTATGCTAACTCACTACCAAACGAAGAGAGCCTCGTTTCAACAGGGTAGGGAGCTGAAGAACACACCCCCTTCTCTATTAATGAACAATTTCCCCATGAAATAGTGGAGACGACGACGTGCCCAGTACCCCACTTTAAAAAGGCTCCGAGCAGAGAAGCAGAATGTTCATGGAGTGGTCGATAAACTGTAGGTAAACAACCAAATGTTCATGGAGTGGTCGATAAACTGTAGGTAAACAACCAAATGTTCAAAGACAGGAAGATTCCAACGTGGCTGTGAGTGGCATCTACATCCTGTTGAAGTAGTGCCCCATAAAACACTACCACATTACAATCATGGATTCATTTTTACAAATGTTTTACATTTATATGCATGGACTTGTTTTATTAATGCATTACGGAACCATGGACTTTACAATGAGGTTGGACATATGGGAAAGCGAATTGAGCATGACGGACTTGTTAAAATGTTATTTAGGCAATACGTAACTTTGGACTATATGGACTTAAAAATGTGATTTTGATTCAGGGAAAGCAAAGAAGGGCAAGGCTGACTTTTATAATTAAATGAATTTATAGATTGCACAGGCAGTATATTAGAAATACCAAGGTTGTTTTTTTGGTTTGATATGGCCTAATTGTAGAGATTGGATATATTATGATTATATTATGGCCATTTTTGGCAGATGTGAATCGGAACTAAAATAATTTAAGATAATGTAATAAATATAAAGCATCCCGAGTGGCGCAGCGGTTTAAGGCACTGCGTTGCGAGAGCCTTCACTACACACCCGGGTTTGATCCCAGCTGTATCCTTTTATGGCTAGTGTGATGCGTAACATTTTTACTGGCAATCATTATTGGCTGTTAGAATGGATGTTCCTTTTTGTTGGAATATAACAGGACATAATAAGGATATGAAATATGTCTCTCTGTTGATAGGCAGCGTGCAGGTGATGGACAAAGAACTCTTAATTTTCTCTAATATTTTAGAACAATCGGATCCAGAGAACTGTGCAGGTCGGGCTGACGTGCTTATAGCCAATCGGATCCAGAGAACTGTGCAGGTCGGGCTGACGTGCTTCTAGCCAATCGGATCCAGAGAACTGTGCAGGTCGGGCTGACGTGCTTCTAGCCAATCAGATCCAGAGAACTGTGCAGGTCAGGCTGACGTGCTTATAGCCAATCGGATCCAGAGAACTGTGCAGGTCGGGCTGACGTGCTTATAGCCAATCGGATCCAGAGAACTGTGCAGGTCGGGCTGACGTGCTTCTAGCCAATCAGATCCAGAGAACTGTGCAGGTCGGGCTGACGTGCTTCTAGCCAATCGGATCCAGAGAACTGTGCAGGTCGGGCTGACGTGCTTCTAGCCAATCGGATCCAGAGAACTGTGCAGGTCAGGCTGACGTGCTTATAGCCTTGCCTCTGATTTTCTTAATATGAGCATGAACCTACAATATTGTGCTGTTATTATTTCTAATATAATCTCATTATTTTACTGACTTACCCATCTTATTTGGTTAGTTCTCTTAAAAAGCACCATCAGATATGCAATAGACGTACAGGGCTTTGAACGTGTGAGTGAAGGGTGGCAGTATTGAATGACGTGATCACGGGACTGCCCATATTTCCCTCTGGCCTACGCCAATTGGCAGCCAAGGGTTTGCCTTAGGACGCAAAGGTGCGTCATGATTCAAGGAGATGGTCCGATGGTCTTATTGACAACAAACCTAGATTTTTTTTTTTTTAAACACTTGATTCAACATGGAGTTTTTCAATTTAAATTATTATACAAAATGCTTGCCACCAACAGAATGCTGTATATGCTTTCGGAAAGTATTCAGACCTCTTGACTTGTTACAGGCTTATTCTTTAAAAAAAATCTTCAATCTACACACAATACCCCAATATTAAAAACAAAAATACCTTATTTACATAAGTATTCAGACCCTTTGCTATGAGACTTGAAATTAAGCTCAGGTGCATCCTGTTTCCATTGATCATCCTTGAGATTTGAATGAAATGCACCTGTGGTAAATTCAATTGATTGGACATGATTTGGAAAGGCACACACCTGTCTATAAAAAGGTCCCATAGTTGACAGTGCATGTCAGAGCAAAAATCTAGCTAAGATGTCGAAGGAATTGTCCGTAGAGCTTCAGGGACTAGTCTGAATGTCCTTGAGTGGCCCAGCCAGAGCCTGGACTTGAACCCGATCGAACATCTCTGAAGATACCTACAAATACCTGTGCAGCAACACTCCCCATCCAACCTGAGAGCTTGAGAGGATCTGCAGACAAGAATGGGAAAAACTCCCCAAATACAGGTGTGCCAAGCTTGTAGCATCATACCCAAGAAGACTTGAAGCACCTTTGGCAGTGATTAAAGCCTCAACAAAGTACTGAGTAAAGGGTCTGAATACTTAAGTAAATGTGATATTTCCATTTATTTTTTATAAATTTGCAAAAAAAACAATTTCTGCTTTGTCATTACGGGGTATTGTGTGTAGAATGATAAGGAGAAAAAAAAAACTTAATACATTTTAGAATAAGGCTGTAACCTAACAAAATGGGGAAAAAGTCAAAGGGTCTGAATATTTTCAGAATGCACTGTATATGGGGCATACAACAATCTCAGCTCTGTAGATTTTGCTGATAAGAGACAGAATCACGAGATTATTTATTCTGGTATTGCTTGTATGTAGCTTGTTTCTGGTCACAGGTTCAGGAATGGTATTAAAAAAAACCCCACTACATTCAATTAAAATTAACCTTACTAATAGCAGTGTCGGGCGATTGTCTAAATCAATCAATAATACCTGTAGGAAAGGTTTTCATCTTTAGCTCAGTCTGTGGATACGATTAAAAAGGCTCCAAACTCATGCTAAACATCAAGGAACAATTGAAATATATGGCACATGGAAACCAAACGAGGTCTATGGTGATAGGTGGGACGGGCTGAGAGGTGGGATTAAAGAGCTCATGTTCGGTAGAGTATTATTGTGCTGTGATTGCTATATAGAAAAAGTAACACGTATGTAAAAATGGACGTATATGTAGCAGAAAAGCATTACAAACTAAAACAGGTGTGTCCTCCGAAGACGTCGGGGTGGTGGATGGGTTAGTTAAACTAAAAATAGACTATTTAAGGTGCATACGTGTTTGTCATTGAACGTGTGCATGTCACCATTTTCAATCCGAGTTCTGTGCCTCTCAGTGCGTCTCTTACCATGGCGATCCAACGAGTGTGAGAGAGAAATCAAGTCAGGAAGTGGTGGGGTGTATGTAGTGTGTGTCTCACCCCGGGGGTCCAGTAAGTGTGAAGCGTCCTATCTCCAGCAGCTCAGAGACTCCTTGGTGAGCTCTGAGGGTCCACATGTGGAGACTGTTGTCATCCAACAGAGTGACCAAGTCAACCTATTCAACACAGACCAACCAGGGACGTTGGCCACAGCTTTACTACTAACATTTCCTGCAATGTCAATAGGACCAGTAATGGGAGCACACAGCTATCACATACAGAACATTTTATAGAACTTTAAAAAGTTAGGAGCACAATATAAAGCCTAGGAGCACCAGAATAGCTGTGTAATTGATTGATTTAGCATAATCAGGCCTATATGAATTCTAGTAACTTTTGAAGCAAGTTGTGCTATAAAGACATTTGATTATTAGAAAAAGCTGAAATGTTGAAAGAAAAACCAGTCAATGATATGAGTCATCTGTGGAATATCGGTTTCTACATCCGTACTACCTAGTGACAAGCATGACATTGAACATTCTACACCGTCTCAAGTTAGTGAGTGACGACATGCAAGAGATCAGTCATTCATACCTATGATCATTGATCTCCTAAAATAAGATATGCCCTTTCCTTTCTGTCTGTGATGTTTAGATGTACTGGTAAAGTTACCAGGAAGTTAGCTAGCTAGCTAACAACAATGCTTAAAGTACAGCAGGAAAATACTTTTGAGGTCTGGGGAAGAAAATATTTTTTGGGGAGGGTATAGTTGCCCCATTAATTAAAAAGAAAATATGGCAACTCAAGAGCCTGGAGTTTGGCTGGCAGTGTTTCTGTACTGCATGTACAATAGCAGAGTTAGCAAAACAAAAGACCACCCGATTGAAACAAATCATCACGATATCATATCATTCTGCCAGGTAAGCCAACGTTGCAGTTCTAATTTGGAAAGTTTTCTGGGAACGCCTTTAGAAATGACTGGCTGGCTACACTAAGTCGTAGACAGAGGGATTCCCATGCCGTCACGTCTTCATAAAGTTACAAGAAATACAAACATCACCGATGCCTTCTTTAATATTCTTTACATGTACGCTTTTTTCTCCAGGGCACTCAAACAACGGCCCAGTGAAAACTATTACTATCTGGGAGATCTCTCTTCCTGGTCGACACTGGTGCTCCTAAAATAAAATGTCAGGTCGCATAGAAAGTGATTTTTTTCAGTAACAGGTGTGAATGGAGGATGAGATAAGGGGTTGCCACAGCACTCTTCAGGCCTGTACAGTAGGTGTGTGTGTGGAGCAGACACTCACCTGCTGTGGTAAGAAGTGGACCTGTGTGACGGCAGCGTTCTCATCATGTAGACCCATGAACTCTACACCTGGAGCCCCATAACTGACCTCGGGTTAAAGAACACACACACGAAACATGCCCCCCCCCACACACATACACCTGAAACATGCCCCCCCCCACACACACCTGAAACATGCCCCCCCCCCCCCCCCCCCCACACACCTGAAACATGCCCCCCCCCCCCCACACACCTGAAACATGCCCCCCCCCCCACACACCTGAAACATGCCCCCCCCCCACACACCTGAAACATGCCCCCCCCCCACACACCTGAAACATGCCCCCCCCCACACACCTGAAACATGCCCCCCCCCCACACATACACCTGAAACATGCCCCCCCCACACACATACACCTGAAACATGCCCCCCCCACACACATACACCTGAAACATGCCCCCCCCACACACATACACCTGAAACATGCCCCCCCCACACACATACACCTGAAACATGCCCCCCCCACACACATACACCTGAAGCATGCCCCCCCCCACACACACACACACCTGAAGCATGCCCCCCCCACACACACACCTGAAGCATGCCCCCCCCACACACACACCTGAAGCATGCCCCCCCCACACACACACCTGAAGCATAACCCCCCCCCCCACACACACACCTGAAGCATGCCACCCCACACACACACCTGAAGCATGCCACCCCACACACACACCTGAAGCATGCCACCCCACACACACACCTGAAGCATGCCACCCCACACACACACCTGAAGCATGCCACCCCACACACACACCTGAAGCATGCCACCCCACACACACACCTGAAGCATGCCACCCCACACACACACCTGAAGCATGCCACCCCACACACACACCTGAAGCATGCCACCCCACACACACACCTGAAGCATGCCACCCCACACACACACCTGAAGCATGCCACCCCACACACACACCTGAAGCATGCCCCCACACACACACCTGAAGCATGCCCCCACACACACACCTGAAGCATGCCCCCCCCCCCCCATACACACACACACACCTGAAGCATGCCCCCCCCCCCATACACACCTGAAGCATTCATACTTACACACGTGTTTCCTTTACTACACTGTATTGAAAGGGTCCACATGCATCTACAGAAAGAGATGGGCTGTTCTGGCTGCCCTGCCATTGGCTAATATTACATTTATTCATAGAATTTGTTTTGTGTTAGAACCGAACAATGTGCCCCATTGTGTGACTGGAGAGTTATAATGACGGGTTATCGTAGGGAATGAATGGGGATAGCGTGCCGACTGGTTCTACACGGTCAATGAGCACGATTGTGTCAGATGAATCAAAACGCACTAAAAACAGAGACACAGAAACACACCATTGTGCCTGTCTGGTACAGTCAGGGCTGAGCAATAGCCTGGAAAAATAACTCCACACAAATACACACTAACCACAGACAGCTAAAGCAGAGGGTAACGGAGACAAACTGGGTCAAAAATGTTGACGCTTAAATGTTGCACTCTTACACAGCCAGCCAGCCAGCCAGCCAGCCAGCCAGCCAGCCAGCCAGCCAGCCAGCCAGCCAGCAAGCCAGCCAGCCAGCCAGCCAGCAAGCCAGCCAGCAAGCCAGCCAGCAAGCCAGCACTCTCCCTCTGAGTGTCTATTGAAGGATACAGTTTGATGGCGCCGGAGCGTGTGCCGATGGCCAGGAGCTGTAGACTGGGACTGAAGACCAGAGCACTGGGCTGGTGGGGAAAACCATGTTCCACCGTCTATGGGGGAGAGGGAGAGAGGGGGGGAGAGAGAGAGGGGTGAGAGAAGAGAAAGGAGAGAAAAAAAGGGGGAAATAGCAAGAAAGAGGAGAGAAAATTAGAGGGGGAGAGAGAGGAAAGCGAGGAGAGGGAGAGAGAAATCTATTGGGTGAAATACCATCACAGCAGAAAGATGTGACCTGTTGCCAGAGAAGAGCAACCACCATTTTATATACAAGTCATATTTATGTTTAGTTATTTCCCCTTTTGTACTTCAACTATTTGCACATTGTTACAACACTGTATATAGCCAGTATATGACAATAGAAATGTCTATTCCTTTTACATTTTTGTGAGTGTAATCTTTACTGGTTATTTAGGATTGTTTATTTCACTTGCTTAGGCAATGTTAACATATGTTTCCCATGTAAATATAGCCCTTTGAATTGAGAGAAGTTATAGAAACTGGCAGGACAAATCAACTGACAATTGTCTGGAATTGGGACCATAATCTGATCTCTGATCTCTACAATAAGGTTGACTCTGTTCCGGCTCTTACCTTGTTGAACCCATAGAGCTCCTGTTTGATCCGATCTCTGTGGGACTCCTGTCCATGTCTCCTAAACCTCTTCATTCTCACTGGAATCTGAGGAGCACACAGGCTCAACCACTACACCGCTACAGAGGGAAGGCAGAGTGAGAGGGACAGAGGGAGAGAGGGAAGGCAGAGTGAGAGGGACAGAGATTAGAGGTATAAAGGGAAGTATAATAGCCTAGCAAACAACAGTCTCCACTCCCCATCTGAGGAACGTGGACGAGAGATAAAGAGAACATAACACTTCCTGGAGGGAAAAAAAGTAACTAAGGAAACAGCAACGAGGAAGTGAAGACTAACAGCTGGGGCTCCTGGAAAAACATGGCTCAGGTGGTGTGTGTAGGCCACTGACAGAGATGAGAGAAAGGAATTCCACAGGCGGAGCATGGCCTACTCTCCTGATCGCTCTGTGGTCCACACACACACACACACACCGCCTCCTACACTGCCTGAGGGGGAAGGGCTAGACACAGACAAGAGCTAGGGGTCAGGGAGAGACCATTGTTCTGCAACACACAGACATTGACGAAAACACCTGTCACACAGACAAGAGGTTTCATCAGATAGAAAGAGGGAAAAACATTTGATGATTAACATTTGCAGAACGTTTAGGGCGTAACGAACCATGACCCGATCACAACCCTTTGAAAGTAAAACTCCTGTAGACAGTTTAAACCGCTGGACCTCATTGTGCCGGGAAGATGAAGAAAGAGTATTGACAGCTTTCTCTTAATCTCGACACATACCACTACATTTCCTAAGCCCCATGGCGTGAAGGAGAGAGGCTTTACGCACAGGTTGGTCAGACAATACTTCAGAGGTCTAATGTCTTCGTCTAGTGGTCTGACTGAACTCAATCCAGGGCTCTAATGTCTTCGTCTAGTGGTCTGACTGAACTCAACCCAGGGGTCTAATGTCTTCGTCTAGTGGTCTGACTGAACTCAACCCAGGGGTCTAATGTCTTCGTCTAGTAGTCTGACTGAACTCAACCCAGGGGTCTAAGGCTCAGAGAGTCTAGTGGTCTGACTGAACTCAACCCAGTGGTCTAAGGCTCAGAGAGTCTAGTGGTCTGACTGAACTCAACCCAGTGGTCTAAGGTTCAGGGAGTCTAGTGGTCTGACTGAACTCAACCCAGTGGTCTAATGTCTTCATCTAGTGGTCTGACTGAACTCAACCCAGGGGTCTAATGTCTTCGTCTAGTAGTCTGACTGAACTCAACCCAGTGGTCTAAGGCTCAGAGAGTCTAGTAGTCTGACTGAACTCAACCCAGTGGTCTAAGGCTCAGAGAGTCTAGTGGTCTGACTGAACTCAACCTCAAAGCTGTGTCTCCCTGGGTGACGACAAGAATGTCCCCCTCAAAAGACCCATAAAAAAAACCTACACAAAACAGGCTAGTGTTTCAGGTCTGTATGACGATCAAGTTTTTTTTTTTTTTTTTTTTTTTTTTTAAATGGGAAAACTAGACTTACAGAAAAATGACAAATGATAATATTGTAGACCGGGATTAAAGTTATTTTCCGTCTTGGCCGACTCAGCCGTCTCATTTTGAGTCGAGACGAGAGACATACTTTTGATATTATTAACACCCTGATATCAGCTGCAGAACGCTGTTAGTCATTAGGCGTGTGAGGGATTATGGGGTAGTGCAGGCCTGACTCACGCCCTCACTAAGTAAACTTCCTCATTTGGATCCGGCAGACGCAGTGGGATGAAGAAGTGGTGCGTAGTAAGGATTTGGGGAGGCTAAACTGAGCCGAGATCTGGATCAAAGAAATAGGCTACATTGATTCATTTGAATAGAAGAGAGGCGATGCTTTAACATGGAATGACTATGATTCCATGTTACATTTTGTGTAGAATTTGCAAGGACCACGTGCGTTCTAGTTCTACCGGCTATTGTGTTCCTCTGTGTGTTCTCCAGTAGAGCAGCAGGGCCAGCAGGATGTCCTAACGTAGGCTGGGTGGAAAAGCAGGACCTTGGTTTCAGCATATGACCACCACCTTGGTCAGTCACCCCCTAAAGCGGTGCTTAGGCTGATGCCAACAGACTCAAGGGAGGACATACCCTACATCACCAGAAGAAACACTCGCCAACTACGTGGTGAATAACTTTAGGCTTTCAACCAGTGTGACGGCAAGGCCTACCCAGTAATTAAACACTAGGCTCCCGTTGGAGCAGAGCAGTCGGTGCCGTTTAAGATGAGGACCATTCTTATTTTTATGACCATGGCAGCATATTACAGCAAATTCCATTCACTTAACGTCAATAGGTTCAGGCTACTACATGATACTAGATTTTCCCTATACCCACCATGAGGTTCCTACAACCTAGCCTATGGAAGGGGGGTGTATTGAAGTCAATGTACCCAGAGGACAGAAGCTAGCTGTCCTCCGGCTACACCATGGTGCTTCCCTACAGAGTGCTGTTGAGGCTACTGTAGATCATTGCAAAACAGTGTGTTGAGTATAGTTTTATCTAAAAGGGATAGCTTTCAAACATTTCCCTATTTTTATGAAATTCACTGAGGATGAGTCCTCCCCTTCCTCCTCTGATGAGCGTCCATTGGAACAGAGTAATGTTCCGAACGGTCAATTCTGCCTCTTTCTCCCACAGCTTTTTTACAGTAGGGTGGGAAAATGTGGCAAACTGAAAATGAGTGACTTCTTCAAGGCTACAGTATAGATACAGGAATCATGTGCACGTAAGTCACACATGACATATCCCAACAGACCTACACTTCCACTCACATCACTGTAGACAGTATTCGGGCCGTCAGGGGGAAGTATCTGTTCCTTACAAGGTCAGGGCCAGACACTAAGTAGGAAACATCCCCGTTGTCAGTGAGTGGACAACAAAGCCATTCTATTAGACTAACAGTGAAATCAGACATGGATTTTCCCAGGAATTCCTGATGGACAGTGCAAATGGAAATGCGTTGAGAAATAGGTACACAGACAGGCGTGTCACATCGTCACACACAGAGCAACTCTGCCAGGGCTGCTAAGCATTTAGTCACTATTTGATTATCATCATCAGCGTTGTAGAAGAGCAAGGCAGGGTTCTCCAGACGGGGGGGGGGGGGGTACACTGCCTGCCCTCCAGGACATCTACAGCCTCCGGTGTCACAGGAAGACCAAGAAGATCATCAGCCACCTGAGCCACGGCCTGTTCACCCTGCTACCCTCTTGAAGGAGAGACAGTACAGGTGCATCAAAGCTGGGACCGAGAGACTTCAGCTTCTATCACCAGGCCATCAGACTGTTAAACAGTCCCCTCTAGCTGGCCTCTGCACAGTACCCTGCCCTGAACCTTAGAGACTACTTTGCCCTATGTACATAGTTATTGAACACTGGTCACCCGTTTACATACCATTTCACCCAATGTACTTGTATATACTGTATTCTAGTCATGGCTCATCCTATATAAACTGATTTTTGTATTTTTCTGGATTGTGTGTGTAGTTTTTTTTTACTGCACCGTTGGAGCTTGAAACTAGTATTGTGCTGCACCAAAACAACATCTGCAAATGCGTACGTGACCAATAAACTGTCATAATAAATTCACACCAATGTCAATAAAGCTTCATAGTCTTGTACATCCTTGACCAACAATGAGAGCAGCGTTGTTTTAAAGAGAGACTGTCCCTAACAAGCAACGTTTTGAAAACAGCCTGGGGGCATCGATATTAATGTTATTCGAGTCACATTTTACTACAAAGTGTAAATAGGATAATTTTGGTCGTAGTCTCACCCCCCCCCCCCAAAATAAATTGAGATTTGCGAGATCATTAGAAGAAGAAAAACATGGTGTCACAGAATGAAGGGTACCGCAACCGTTTTCCTTGGGTTGGGTTTATTTCAATCCTGCCCACAGCTGGCAGCATGGAAATCACCACAAATTCAGAGTGCAGCTGCACACGACCTGATCGTAATACCCATGGTCAATTTGGTTTGACATTCAATATCCCTATGGGGCTCGTTAGGGACCATCAATAAATTACACAATGCACGAGACAATTCCCTTAACCTAAAACCAACTATAAAAATTGGGGCCAAGCTTCCTGCCATTCAGGACCTATATACTAGGGGGTGTCAGAGAAAGTCAAAAAAAATTGTCAGACTCCAGTCACCCAAGTCATAGACTGTTCTCTCTGCTACCGCACGGCAAGCGGTACCAGAGTGCCAAGTCTGGGACCAAAAGGCTCCTTAACAGCTTCTACCCCCAAGCCATAAGACTGCTGAACAATTAATCAAATGGCCACCGGACTATTTACATTAAGACACCACCACATCAACACCATCTCAAAGTAGCCAAGTCAAAATCCATGGATATTTTATATCAACTTTCTTTTGAAATACCTAAATGGACCGTAAATGAACTCAGTACAAACCATCACCCTCATGAACTTAAGGAAATCCCAAATATCATGAATATATTGGAACTAGTGGATATATGGAGGCTTAAATATTCTGACCTAGTTGAATATACAGTCGTGGCCAAAAATATTGGCACCCTTGCACTTTTTTCAAATAATGCACTATTTCTTCCAGAAATCTATTGAAATTAAAACATATTTTGATATCCACATATGCATGTCTTCGGTATGCAGTTGAACAAAAAAAATAAAAAGTGAATAATTTACTAAAGCTTAGCTAATTCCACAAAGAAATCCTAAAATGGCCAGGACAATATTATTGGCACCTTCTAGAAGTAGTTTGAAAGAATTATATTTCAAGCAGGTGATTCTCATTTACTTTGGAATTGAACTCACCTGTGGTAAGTTGCAGGTGCCTGCAATATAAAAATCACTCATTCAACCAGTTTGAAAAGGGGAAAAGAACTCATTCTCCTGATTTGTGTCACTGTGTGTACCGCAATGAGCATGGAGAAAATTCTCTAGGTCAGACTCAAGACTGTCCATGCTTGGTCCAATCTCAAGGCTACAAGTCCATCTCCAGAGACCTTGGTGCTCCTGTTTCCACCATACATAATGTTATCAACAAGGTTAAGGCCCATGCCACTGTAGCCAGCCTCACTGGATGTGGCCCAAAGAGAAAACTTGATGGAAGAATGCAGTGAAGGATTGTTCATATGGTGGAGAAAGCACCTCAGTCAACTGCCACACAGATTCAAGCTGACCTTCAGACACAAGGTATGCCAGTTTCAAATCGCACCATCCATCGCCAACTCAATGAAAGGGGGTTATATGGTAGAAGACCCAGGAGGACCCCACTACTGACAGAGACATAAGTCCTAACTGCAATTTCAAAATCCTTCTGGGAGTATGTCCTGTGGACAGCCCAAATTAGAGTTTTTTGGTAAAACACACCATCTCTATGTTTACAGAAAACAAAATGAAGCTTTCAAAGAAAATAACACCTTCCCTAGAGTCAAACATGGAGGTTCAGTGATGTTTTGGGGTTGCTTTGCTGCCTTTGGCACTGAGTACCTTGAACTTGTGCATGGCATCATGAAATCAGGTGAATACCAAGGTATTGTGGAACGCAATGTCAGACCCAGTGTCAGAAAGCTGGGTCTCCGTCGAAGGTCATGAGTCTTCCAGCAGGACAATGACCTCAAACACACTTCAAAAAGCACCCAGGAACGGCTCAAGACAAAACACTGGACTGTTCAGCATTGAGCCCAGATCTAAATCCCATTGAAAACTTGTGGAGAGATCTGAAAACAGCAGTTAGGAGAAGGAACCCTTCTAATCTGGGAGAACTAGAGCAGAAGAGGAGTGGGCCAAACTGCCAGTACAGAGGTGCAGGAAGCTCATTGATGGTTTTGGGAAGCACTTGATTGCAGTTATTTTGACCAAAGGCTGTGCTACCAAATATTTAGTCTAGGGTGTCAATTGTCAATGCTATGTTTATTTTCTGATTTAAATGGACATATTAAGTTCTGAATCAAAAAGATTCTGTAATATTAACAGCGAAATAAAGAATTGTGGAGACCAAAAACACTGTTCAATTTCAACTTATTTTTTGGGAAAAGTGTGAGTTACTTGAAAAAAGTAATAAATATTTTTGGCCACGACTGTACATGGAGGCTCAATCAAGCTCGTCATCTTGACTACTTTTAAGTCATTCTCGCTGGCACTAAAAGTTTAAAAAGTGTTGATAGGGAACCGAATGTGGACGGACAATCAAATAATTGGCATATACATTACTCTTACAGAATGTCCACGTAGACGACGGTATTGGAAATTGAAGCCTATTGGACGATAACTTGTTTTTAAGCAGGATAAACAGAATAAATTATAAATGACTCCCCCCCCCCACATAATAGGTACAGCAGATACCCCAATCATATGGGCCTAGAGAACATACAATTCAATCATTTTTTAAACAAAAGCCATTTTAGGTCAAAAGAGTTCATATTCACAAAGGAAATAGATGGACTAATGGTACAGATAGATAGCAATACAAAACTACCAGGAGGCACAGAATATGTTAGGAGGAAAAATTTAAAGAAATGAAGGAACTTATTCAAGAAAGATCCAAGTGTAATATCTTATTAAAAAAAATAAAGTGAACTGGATGGAATATGGGGAAAATACAACAAATATTTTTTTTATCTTCAACATAGAAATGCTACCAAAAAGTATTTAATAAAACTTGTTACAAATGGCGGAGTCACCCATGCGTCACCAAACAATAGTTTGAAAGAGGCAGCAAAGTACTTAGAGCATATGTTTTTGCTTCAGCCTCCTCCATTAGCCAAAGTTAAATTGTTTAATAGAAGAAAGAAAATCCTTACAATGTAAAATTAACAGCTGTACAGAAAGACTCATGTGAAGGCCAAATTACAGAGGAGAAACTTCTTGATGCAAATAAAGCTTTTAAGTCCATAAACTCCAGGCCTGGATGGCATACCAGTACAGGTATATCAAACCTTTTTTGATGTACTCAGACGACCATTATTAGGATGTTTTAACCACTCCTATAAAAATGGTAGATTATCAGATATTGGAGGCACCTTAAACTTTAGTGTTGTGATAAAAAAAGCTAAATGCATAGCGCATATATTAATAATTTAAAAAAAGGTATTGTTGGATATTATTCATCCTAAAATCGGAGTTAAAAATAGTTTTTTTTTTTTTTTACATAGACGATACATTGGAGATAATATAAGACAATAACTGGAAAAATAGAACACTGAAATATCTGGGAAACCAGGCCTGGTATTCATAGCTGGCTTTGAAAAGGCTTTTGATAAAGTAGATCTGGAATTTATATATTAATGTCTGGAATATTTCAATTGGAGAGTTTATACAATGGGTTCAAGTTATGAATAGTAACCCTAGGTGTAAAATTGTAAATAATGGCTACTTCTCAGAAAGTATTAGCCTGTCAAGAGGAGTAAAACAAGGTGGTCCACTATCGATCGGCATATCTATTTATTATGGCCATTGAAATGTAACCTATTAAAAAATCTGATCCAACAATAATATCAAGGGGCTAGAAATCCAGGGCTTAAACAAAAAGGTGTCATTGTACGCTGATGATTCATGTTCTTTTAAATCCACAATTTAGATCCTGCCACAGCCTCAGAGGATCGAGACCATTTTAGTGATAATGTCTCACCCCATGTTCAAGAATGGTCCTTTTCCCTTTATTCAGATTACAACCTCTCACTTTCGGTTATTTGAAAATCTCTAGTTTTTAAATAAGCCATAGAAAGTTTATTAGTAATTTGACAGTCCCTAACTAGCCCCAGAGAGGCTATCCATTGTCAAACCAACTTTGCCATGGTCCCACATCAGCCAGCTGAAGCTAATTGGCGAAAGAAGTTTGCTTCAAGACCTAGTTAGGCTGTTAACGAGTTATCCAGAAGGGTGGGTGACTGTACTGTTCTGGCAGAGTGTATTTTCAAACACTTGTGAACACACCCACATTAAACCACCCTCCAAAGTTATGGCCATGGCCGCTGTACTTCTTAATGACCAAACCCAAAAACGAGGCCAAATCAGGAAGTTCAGCCCCCCACTCTTAAAGGGGGGCTGAACTTCCTGATTTGGCCTCGTTTTTGGGCTTGGTCATTAAGAAGTAATGACCAAGTGCAGGTGATATTGCTGCATCTTATGACTCTTTGGGTTGGGCAGAATGCTTATTTTCATATCGGAGCAGCATGTGTAGAGTCTGCAGTCACTAGGGCAACGGGCCTGCCTTATCTGCTTGGAGAAGATGGGGGGGAAGCAGACAGGCGGAGAACAGAGAGAAAAACTAAAGATCAAGATAGGAGTGGCAGCTGTACAGACAAGTCATCCAAAGGGCTTTGAACTTCTCAAACACGGCGGAAAGCCAACAATATGGTGCCGTCACCTTATTAATTCATCCGCATACTTAGATAACGAGCAAGTTCAACTTAGGGAACGCTGAATTCTGCATTTTTCCACGCAGGAAACAAAGAACGTAATAGAAATATCTTGCAGCGTTTTATTAACGCAGATCTAAAATGGTTCTTATGGTAATTTCTGCTCGGCATCACTCATTTTGTGCTTCAGTTTCACTTCACTCGGATGACAATTAACGAACGTGCATTCTAACAGCAGACAGTGCTGACTGGTGTGTAGCTACTTTTCTCTTGGTGTAGCCAAGACGCAAGATTAACTTGAAGCAAAACAATAGGAAATGTAGTTCACTACATTCCTTCTATGGTAAACATACGAAACATGACGGTAATGCATTGTTTTTTGAAAAACATACCTTGCTTTTTCATTTACTTGTGTGGCTGCTAGCCAAATAGTGTTGCACTTCTTTTAACTGATGAATTCTGCTGTTTTCTGCCAAATGTGTCTCAATGTATTTTCTGTGAAGGCAAACTATAGTTGGACGTCCATGATCACGCTATTGAAGCAAAATAAAAAATCTTTCCTTTCAATATAAAAAGCGACTCATCAATACACAGCTGGACTCACCTGCTCCCGCTTTCTCCCGTTGTGCAATTTACAAACACATGACTGGCTCAACTTCAAATAAAGTGACAGGTGAAATGAAGAACGCGATCTGCTTTCTCTAACATATTGCGCAAGTTGATTGCAGGTATTTACTTAAAGTAGCAACAAATATTCAAATGTATTGAGAAACGTCAAATAAATTGATTCAATGGTACTGAATACCATTTATTTTTATTTTTTTTAAACCTTTTTTTAACTAGGAAAGTCAGTTAAGAACAAATTCTTATATTCATTGACGGCCTAGGAACAGTTGCCTTGTTCAGGGGCAGAACGACAGATTTTTACCTCGTGAATTCGGGGATTCGACCTTGCAACCTTTCAGTTACAAGTCCAACGCTCTAACCACTAGGCTACCTGCCGCGGTATACACGGAACACCGCCCAAGCCTAATGACTAAGACAAAATTAATATTAAATTCTTCTGAAATACTTGGTTACGGGGAAATCACACCCATTCTTGGTTAGTTCGCAATCCCTCAAAACGTGACATCAAATTCCCAGCATTCTATCAACTTGAACCATCAGACAGGTGAGAGATGTCAGAGGGAGAAAAAAATACACACTAACGTGTCTGGACAGGGCACCAACACTGCCCGTAAACTAGGCTAAATAACATACTACTACTACTAGAGCCCCGTCTTGAAAACAACATAGCTGGCATTCTGCTTCAGACCAAGTTGCCAGGAAATGCCTGCCATCTTAAATATTCTACTTATATTCTTATGCAATCGCCAGCTATGTCAGGGCTTTAAATTTAAAATATCCTACTAATATGTTACTTCCATGGAACAGTCTCATGAGTCAAAACAAATAGTTGATCAAACCAGAAGAGGGAAATTATGTCCCTTGTTATAAGTGTGGCTAGAAAACTAAAATGAGCCACACACACACACACACACACACACACACACACACACACACACACACACAACCTGTCTGACAAGTGCAGGAATCAACAATACAGTCGAGGTGAATTACCTGTGTTGGCAAGAAAACACCTCTCCCGTCCTCCTCCCAATCCCTTCCCTCGCTCACAGCATAAAGGAGGTGCTCTCCCTCAGTGTCAGTTACCCTCTCCTGACCCCTCTTCTCGAAGAAAGAGGGGGGCTTTTAGAGTCTCACTGACCCTTATAAAAATGTAGTCACGCTTCTTGGTGAAATTGCAAATAGACTCTTAACCGTCGGCCTGAGAAGCCAGAAGAGCGCAGGGCGGAACATTTAGTCGGCCTGCATGAGCATTACATCCAAACATCAGAGAGAGAAAGGGGAAGGCAGCTGCCTGTGTGAAGCGAGTACAGTCTGAACCATAGTCCCTCATTGCAGGGCTATTCTTAGTGATGACTCGACTCCCACTCACTCACTTCACAGTCAGCATGAACTGATGTGGCCTGCATGTTCCAATACGGTAGAAACATATTGCCTTGGTTGAGGTAGAGTAGGCCTAATCACTGATCTGACGAGGTTGAATAGGTGAAACCAACAACGCCATGAGAACCTTTATTTCAAGGGTAACTGGATCAAGGAACAATGCGTTCACTGGGACCCTGTACCACAGCAGTGAGAGGCTGCTCTTCTCGCCGTGTCAGTCTAAGGACAGAAACAAGATAATGTCTGGGTGTGGTCGGCAGGAAGTCAGACAGCGCCGCTCAACCCCTCTTTCCGGTAATCACAGTTCACAAATTGGCCATGTTGCGGTATGGTGACAATGCTACTAGCTGTATTAATGCTCATAACCTACTGTGTGGAGTAGAGTGCACACTGACATTATCATCCCCTTGAGGGATGTTTGATGGTGTTATAATGCATCAAGCGAAGCGTTTCAACAGACTGGGTAGCGTAGGCCTACAGAGTCTTGACTATAGACAGAGGAATTACAGTCCTCCCAACCAAAGAATACGTTACCTTGTCTAGTTGCTCATCTTTTACAGTTGGCCTACTTTCTGACGCTTTAGTTCGCTACCTAGAATGGCACCTAGAGGCTTTAGTAAAACAAGGGAGGTATGTTCACAGCAACTCTACTTCCTCTCATGTCTCACTGGCTAACCACAGACAACTTCTCCTGCGAGGTAAACGGTTCCACATTGGCAAACAGGAGTCAGCCTAACTAGGACAGTCTACGGTATGTGGGCTTAACCAGCCACCGACAGAACATAGGACTTTCAACCTGAGTTTCCCCAACCGCACAAGGGCAACAGGCCCTCATAGGTTTACAAGCTAAAACATGACCCTATCAAGCCTGTGTGGTAAGGGAGTGCGCCTAGGCCACTCGACACAGGCTTGATAGGGTCATGTTTTAGCTTGTAAACCTATGAGGGCCTGTTGTTGCCCTTGTGCGGTTGGGGAAACTCAGGTTGAAAGTTTAAGTTAGACAGGTGAGATTTGGAGAATTTGTTTGGAGAATGAAAGTGGTCACTGGTTCGTCAGTTGCTCATTGTTTTGTAAACTTGCTGTATCTGTCCATCATTTTATGCTTTCCTGTCATTCAACACTTGGCTAAGTAGTAAGCACCCATATCGTGGTCTATAGAGCTACTCTAATGAAAACAAACAGCCATAGAGATTCGATCTCTAGGTTTCCTTGGCTTTCCTTATCAAGACTGATCTACATTTTGTGAGAGGCGGTTGTTTTGATTGGAGAGTTAGCCTCATTTCAGGTCGAAGTTTATCATGTCCCAACAGCTGTGGTATGCTGGGAACAAAGGGGTGTTGTTTGGCTAGCACAGCTGCAGGTGGGAATGAAGGAGTGGGCAGTGCCAGTGGACTGTCTGTCCTTTAGTGGTAGCCTGTCTGTCCTAGTCTTTTTTCCCCATGCATAGAAACCTATAGAAGCTAAATTATTTAGGCGGGGGGGGGGGGGGGGGGCAATAGAGCAAGGTGAGGAGTGAGGTACACCATGTCGTAGTGGTAGGAAAACACTGGCATGTCCAAAGGAACAGCAAGCTTGACTCATTGAGTAAATAGTTGACACCTGTAAAACCCATTAAAAAAAAATAGAAATGAGTGCAAATTAATTACTGCATATTTGCATAGGTTTAATAGAACTGCAAACAGATGACAGGCAGTTGACAGACTGACTCACTGTCCTATGAATACAATCGTAGGTATTCTCACTGTTACCAGAGCCAAGAATAAAGTGACGGTCATGTTTGAACCAAAACAGTCCTATGGTATGGACATTGGTCTTGAGGGCAAGATTGTTGTAATTTTGGTCATGAATTAATCCAAGTCACAACTCCATGCCCCCCCCCCCTCCCAAAACAGACAATTACTCATTGATGAAACCCTACTCTAACGGCGACTCAAAACTATCTCAACCTGTGAGCCGGAGAGACACGCCTTGCTCCTTAGTCCCTACCAACTCCTACTCTTTCCTTAAAATACATTTAAAAAACAAGATCAGCTTTAAAAATATCTTTGTCAGTTCTTCCCTCATGATACAAAATCAGTTATTAGCATAATTTCTAGTTACTTTTTAAACTAGATTCATATCATACATCACATTCACATATACAGTACCAGTCAAAAGTTGACACCTAGTCATTAAAGGGTTTTTATTTTGACAATTTTTTACATTGCAAAATAATAGTGAAGACATCAAAACTATGAAATAACACATATGGAATCATGTAGTAACCAAAAAAAGTGTTAAACAAAACATCTATAAAATAGCCCTAACACAGCCTGGAAGTGTGTTGGTTGGTCATTGTCCTGTTGAAAAACAAATGACAGTCCCACTAAACACAAACCAGATGGGATGGCATGTCACTGTGGGAGCAATGCTGGTTAAGTGTGCCTTTAAATTCTAAATAATTCACTGACAGTGTCACCAGCAAAGCACCATCACACCTCCTCCACACTTCATGGTGGGAACCACACATGTGGAGATCATCCGTTCACCTACTCTGCATCTCACAAAGACACGGCGGTTGAAACCCAAAATCTCAAATTTGGACTAATCAGACCAAAGGACAGATTTCCACTGGTCTATGATTTCCATTGCTCATGTTTCTTGCCCAAGCAAGTCTCTTCTTATTGGTGTCCTTTAGTAGTGGTTTCTTTGCAGCAATTCAACCATGAAGGCCTGATTCACACAGTCTCCTCTGAACAATTGATGTTGTGATATGTCTGTTATTTGAACTCTGTGAAGCATTTATTTGGGCTGCAATCTGAGGTGCAGGTAACTAATGAACTTATCCTCTGCAGCAGATTTAACTCGGTCTTCCCTTCCTGTGGTGGTCCTCATGAGAGCCAGTTTCATCATGGCGCTGGATGGTTTTTGCGACTGCATTAGAAGAAACTTTCAAAATTAGGCTTGGATCACAGTCAGCGTTCCAATTCATTACAAAGGTGTTCGATGGGGTTGAGGTCAGGGCTCTGTGCAGGTCAATCAAGTTCTTCCACACCAATTTCGACAATCCCTTTCTGTATGGAGCTCGCTTTGTGCACGAGGACACTGTCATGCTGAAACAGGAAATGGCCTTCCCCAACCTGTTGCCACAAAGTTGGAAGCACAGAATCATCTAGAATGTCATTGCATGCTGTAGCGTTAAGATTTTCCTTCACTGTAACTAAGGGGCCTCGCTCAAACCATGAAAAACAGCCCTAAACCATTATTCCTCCTCCAAACTTTACAGTTGTCACTATGCATTCGGGCAGGTAGGGTTCTCCTGGCATCTGCAAAACCCAGAGTTGTCCGTTGGAATGACAGATGGTGAAGTGCAATTCATCACTCCAGAGAAGGCATTTCTACTGCGCCAGAGTCCAAATGGCAGTGAGCTTAACACCACTCCAGCCGACATTTGGCATTGCGCATGGTGATCTTAGGCTTGTGTGCGGCTGCTCGGCCATGGAAACCCATTTCATGAAGCTCCTGCTGAACAGTTATTGTGCCGATGTTGCTTCTAGAGGCAGTTTGGAACTTGGTCGTGAGTGTTGCAACCGAGGACAGACAATATTTACACGCTACAGCACTCGGTGGTCCCGTTCTGTGAGCTTGTGTGGCCTACCACTTCGCAGCTGAGTTGTTCTTGCTCCAAGACATTTCCACTTCACAATAACAGTGCTTACAGTTGACTGGGGAAGCTCTAGCAGGGCAGACATTTTACAAACTGACTTGTTGGAAAGGTCACATCCTAGGACAGTATCACGTTGAAATTCACAACTCTTCAGTAAGGCCAGTCTACTGTCAATGTTTCTATATTGAGATTGCAAGGATGTGTGCTTGATTGTATACACCTGTCAGCAACGGAAATAGACGAATCCACTGCTTTGAAGGGGTTTCCACATACTTGTGTGTATGTATATATAGCTATATATTAAATCAAAAGTCAAGAACTTCCCATCAGCAAGCTGACTAAACGTGAATTGTTTGTGATGGCGAGTTTGTTTAGTTATTTCACTAGCCAATTAAACTCAAAGGCACGATTTAGCCCATCGTAAACCGTGGAGTTGAGTTTAGTCGGCTACTAACTAGTTATTTCACCAACTTGTGCAGCAAATAAGTTAGATGGCCAATTTGCTTGTTAGCCAACAGCTGCTTGTTTCAGTCCCTTGTATATAAAAGTAAAGATTATGATTTCATATGCGTTTAAGGTTTACAGACCCTTTCCTTCCTGGACATTGAATGGAATTAATGGCTTGGCAGCGGTTAACCAACAACACTCAAGCTAACCTAGCTAAAGTTAGTTAGCCAGCTAGTTAACCATTCATCACATGATGCTAGTTGGCAAATCAAGAGAACGTGACTTACTAGCTAGCTAGTTTAACCAGCTAGTTAGCATGTACCCGTGTTATCCGAGTCCCTTAGCTACAATATATACGTTGACTTAAACTCAAACAGTAGCTGGCAATTCATCTTTCCCATCATATTTTGATAACATAACTAGCTGTCTAGTTAGTTATTTGGCTAGCTAACGACAGGCTACATCACCTGTAGAAGCGACACTCCTCTTTTGCTCGGGCCCTTCGAAACTCACCTTACTCCGAACGTGTCCACTATGCTTTCACCCGCTAATTCACAACGCTTGGTCGGCGTCCAGTTGCCACGTCTCGACTTCCCTAATCAATAAAAAACCGAATCAGAATCCAAAGCACGTCGTCGGCTTGTCTTGAAATACGTTAACTCAGATCCTGTGTTTGTTTGGTAGCTATTCCACTTTTCTTTCCTTAGCCCAGCCAAGGCAGCCTCGATGTTTCCTGACGATGCCCCTGACCCACAGAGTGCAACTTGACTGGCTAGCCTCCTCTGAGTAACTCCTCCTTTCACCTCCCCTTCCGGGATACGAATCAGCAGGGGAGGGGGGCATGAGCAAAGAAATAGGTTTGGCTCCAAATGTAATATAAAAAAAAAAGAAATTTCCCCAAATACATTTTCGGATGTTGCATGAAGTTATAAGGTCTCAAACTCATTCTGAAGTTTAGAAGATTGTTTATTTTTGTAGATTTGCCTTATTTATAGTGGAACAATCATCCTATATTTATGGCACTTTTCTAATTGTACAAAACAACATTATTACAGTCTTTCAGATGCAACCACAAGAGATGATACTTTACTTGATTTAGTGCTTGGCAATTACTAGCTGTATTAATATCATGATAGTTTAAGGCACTCTGAAGAAAAGTCTTACAATAGATTGCTTTACCTGCTCATTTCGCCCCCACAGGATTGATTAAACATTGCTACATAAGCAAACAAAATATCATAGAAAAATCAATAGGAATGTGTTTTTTTTTTTTTTTGCGATGAAGTTGTACATAATGGAAAAATGTAGTGTTTGCTCTTCATAGACTCATGACCCGAGCTCCTTGTGAGGGAGTTGTGATGTAGAAAGTTGGGGATCCACTGTATCGCTCCTGTAGAGAGAAATCCAAAGCTAATGAGTTAATTGATTTGCTTTTGAGTTCATTCAAAATACTGAAAACAGTAATGTAAGGATAAAAGTGAGGCCATCATCACCCTATTGCTTGCACATACATGTTTCCTTCAGGATCTGCAAACAAAGCTGCATTGGGGACTGAGTAGATGGATAAGAGGAAGAGACTAGCTGTTTTCCAACCAGGCATCTTTCCTCTTCCATACTAATATTTTCCTCACATACTTCCTCCTTCCTCCGTTCTAAAATTACACATCACATCCCCCTTCCTCCTACAGTACAGTACTGACAAAATGTCAGTACAGACGCCCTATCCCATCTGGACAAGAGGAATACCTAGTTGAGAATGCTGTTCATTGACTACAGCTCAGCATTCAACACCATAGTACCCTCCAAGCTCATCATTAAGCTCGAGGCCCTGGGTCTGAACCCCGCCCTGTATAAGTGGGTCCTGACCTTCCTGATGGGCCGCCCCCAGGTGGTGAAGGTAGGAAACAACATCTCCACTTCGCTGATCCTCAACACTGGGGCCCCACAAGGGTGCGTGCTCAGCATGCATGCCTCCAACTCAATTATCAAGTTTGCAGACGACACAACAGTAGTAGGCCTGACTACCAACAATGACGAGACAGCCTACAGGGAGGAGGTGAGGGCCCTGAGTGTGTGGTGCAAGGAAAATAACCTCTTACTCAACGTCAACAAAACAAAGGAGCTGATCGTGGACTTCAGGAAACAGCAGAGGGAGCACCCCCCTATCCACATCGAAGGGACAGCAGTGGAGAAGTTGGAAAACTTGAAGTTCCTCGGCGTACACATCACGGACAAACTGAAATCGTCCACCCACACAGCCAGTGCGGGGAAGAAGGCGCAAAAGCGCCTCAGGAGGCTGAAGAAATGTGGCTTGGCACCTAAAACCCTCAAACTTTTACAGATGAACAATTGAGAGCATCCTGTTGGGCTGTATCACCGCCTGGTACGGCAACTGCACCGCCCGCAACCGCAGGGCTCTCCAGAGGGAGGTGCGGTCTGCCCAACGCATCACTAGGGGCAAACTACCTGCCCTCCAGGAAGGCCAAAAAGATGTCACAGGAAGGCCAAAAAGATCATCAAGGACAACAACCACCCGAGCCACTGCCTGTTCACCCCGCTATCATCTAGAAGGCGAGATCAGTACAGGTGCATCATAGCTGGGACCAACAGACTGAAAAACAGCTTCTATCTCAAGGCCATCAGACTGTTAAATAGCAATCACTAGCACATTAGAGGCTGCTGCCCTTTATACAGTTGAAGTCGGAAGTTTACATACACCTTAGCCAAATACATTTATACACACCTTTTCACAATTGCTGACTTTTAATCCATGTAAAAAATCCCTGTCTTAGGTCAGTTAGGATCACCACTTTATTTTAAGAATGTGAAATGTCAGAATAATAGTAGAGAGAATGATTTATTTCAGCTTTGATATCTTTCATCACATTCTCAATGGGTCAGAAGTTTACATACACTCAATTGGTATTTGGTAGCATTGCCTTTAAATTGTTTAACTTGGGTCAAATGTTTCGGGTAGCCTTCCACAAGCTTCCCACAATAAGTTGGTCAATTTTGGCCCATTCCTCTTGACAAAGCTGGTGTAACTGAGTCAGGTTTGTAGGCCTCCTTGCTCGCACACGCTTTTTCAGTTCTCCCCACAAAATTTCTATGGGATTGAGGTCAGGGCTTTGTGAAGGCCATTCTAATACCTTGACTTTGTTGTCCTTAAGCCATTTTGCCACAACTTTGGAAGTATGCTTAGGGTCATTGTCCATTTGGAAAAGACATTTGCAACCAAGCTTTAACTTTCTGACTGATGTCTTGAGATGTTGCTTCAATATATCCACATAATTTTCCATCCTCATGATGTCATCTATTTTGTGAAGTGCACATGTCCCTCCTGCAGCAAAGCACCCTCATAACATGATACTGCAACCCACGTGCTTCCCGGTTGGGATGGTGTTCTTTGGCTTGCAAGCCTCCCCCTTTTTCCTCCAAACATAACAATGGTCATTATGGCCAAACGGTTCTATTTTTGTTTCATCAAACCAGAGGATATTTCTCCAAAAGTACGAACTTTGTCCCCATGTGCAGTTGCAAACTGTAGTCTGGCTTTTTAATGGGGGTGTTGGAGCAGTGGCTTCTTCCTTGCTGGGCGGCCTTTCAGATTATGTCGATATAGAACTCGTTTTACTGTGGATATAGATACTCGTGCACCTGTTTCCTCCAGCATCTTCACAAGGTCCTTTGCTGTTGTTCTGGGATTGACTTGCAGTTTTCGCACCAAGTACGTTCCTCTCTAGGAGACAGAACGCGTCTCCTTCCTGAGCGGTATGATGGCTGCGTGGTCCCATGATGTTTATACTTGCATACTATTGTTTGTACAGATGAATGTGGTACCTTCAGGCGTTTGGAAATTGCTCCCAAGGATGAACCAGACTTGTGGAGGTCTACAATTCTTTTTCTGAGGTCTTGGCTGATTTCTTTTGATTTTCCCATGATGTCAAGCAAAGAGGCACTGAGTTTGAAGGTAGGCCTCGAAATACATCCACAGGTACACCTCCAATTGACTCAAATGATGTCAATTAGCCTATCAGAAGCTTCTTAAGCCATCATTTTCTGGAATTTTCCAAGCTGTTTAAAGGCACAGTCAACTTAGTGTATGTAAACTTCTGACCCACTGGAATTGTGATACGGTGAAATAATCTGTCTGTAAACAACTGTTGGAAAAATTACTTGTGTCATGCACAAAGTAGATGTCCTAAATGACTTGCCAAAACTATGGTTTGTTAAAAAGAAATTTGTGGAGTGGTTGAAAACAAGTTTTAATGACTCCAACCCAAGTTCAACTACAGAGACTTGAAATCACTGGCCACTTTAATAATGGAACACTAGTCACTTTAATAATGTTTACATATTTAGCATTACTCATCTCATATGTATATACTGTATTCTATTCTACTGTATCTCAGTCTGTCGCGCCGACATTGCTCGTCCAAATATTGATATATTCTTTATTCTTTTACTTTAGATTTATGTGTATTGTTGTGAATTTCTTAGATATTACTTGTTAGATCTTACTGCACTGTTGGAGCTAGAAACACAAGTATTTCGCTACACCCGGAATAACATCTGCTAAACACGTATGTGACCAATAACATCTGATAAATATGTTTATGTGACCAATACCATCTGATAAATATGTGTATGTGACCAATACCATCTGATAAATATGTGTATGTGACCAATACCATCTGATAAATATGTGTATGTGACCAATACCATCTGATAAATATGTGTATGTGACCAATACCATCTGATAAATATGTGTATGTGACCAATACCATCTGATAAATATGTGTATGTGACCAATACCATCTGATAAATATGTGTATGTGACCAATACCATCTGATAAATATGTGTATGTGACCAATACCATCTGATAAATATGTGTATGTGACCAATACCATCTGATAAATATGTGTATGTGACCAATACCATCTGATAAATATGTGTATGTGACCAATACCATCTGATAAATATGTGTATGTGACCAATACCATCTGATAAATATGTGTATGTGACCAATACCATCTGATAAATATGTGTATGTGACCCATAACATCTGCTACAAATGTGTATGTGACCCATAACACGTGTATGTGACCCATAACATCTGCTAAACACGTGTATGTGACCCATAACATCTGCTAAACACGTGTATGTGACCAATAACATCTGCTAAATATGTGTATGTGACCAATAACATTTGATTTGAGGAACTTGAACCAGTCTGACTGATAGGGGGTTCAGGGAGAAATACCTTTTCATTTAGTAGTGTTTATTAAATTGATGAGCTGAAAACATATCTACAGACGGGTCAGTTTATTACACTGTTACACTGTTTTACAAAACAGTACCAACAAATGTACTCTGTGGAATGGTCGGATCACCCCTCCTACCAACGCAGCACACTCTCTCACAGACAATCCACAAACTAACACACCCTGTCTCCGTCTCTCTCTTTAAGAAATGCACTGATCATCAACAGGATGAGCAGACAACCATTCCTTATTGTTGGGGACAGGGTCTATTCTGTAAAACCAGATGAAGGCCTACCCTACAGTTTAGAACAGACTCCACAGCAGGGCTACTGAGGTCAGAGTTCGTTAGAGGGTTCAGATGGCAGGATCAGTCTCAGCTTCACATCAAAGAGAGGATTGTAAACATTATAGATCGACCTTTCCAATGTTAGTAAAGTCTGTTAGTTATAGACCATTCATAAGCAGTAATTTTCAGTAGATTGGAAACAATATAGGGTGACCTTTGTTATTCTAGTAAGTCTATGACTGGTGGTTCAGTGGTGAGCTGGAATGAGCTATATCACTACCGTACAAGCTGTAGAGTACGGCAGTTCAAAATGTCCATGGGGTCAGGGGTCACTGAGTCGACCCTAAAACCCTCCGCCAGAGACATCGTCAGCAGCTCCTCCACAAACCCGCGCATGTCTTTGACCTCACAGGGGCTGCGGCGCGGGATGATGACATCACAGAGGTCCCCAGAGTGGGTCTGTGTGGCCCAAGAGTCCGAGACGACGAGTCCTCGGTACTGCTGTTTCTCATACTGGTCCTGGGGAAGTTCGTCTGGCCGGGGAACCCACTCCAGTTTGAGCCGGTTGTGGCGCTGGTCACTGGGGAGGGGGGAGGTAGGACCCTGGGTGGTACGGTAGGAGAAACGCTCACAGAGGAGAACCAGAAAGGCACGCCAGGTACAGAAGATTTCGGCGGTGAGGATGCGCACTGAGCATGTGCGGAGTTCATAGTTCTCGGGAGCACGGCGTAGGTTGAAGTGTAGCACACGCACCTGAAATGAGAACGACAGGTTGATGCTGAAGTGCTAATGTGGAGGCACACCCACGTTCCACATTAACCAACCCACATGCACACACGCATGCTTACACTACAACGCTAGCAAACACGCAAATAAATACACACACACACCTGGCAGTCCACATCCACCAGCAGCATGGCTCCTCTGGGTGCGTCTCTCAGGCTGAGCGGTCCGGCCTCGACGCGCCGCCGTATCTCATCCAGTAGGGGGCGTATCTGGAAGAAATCTGCCTCCCTCCTCAGCAGCCTCATCTCAGAGAACCCCTCCGGCAGATCCAGGGAGCTGGAACGCAGGAAGTTCAGGATATAGCGGAAAACTTTCCCATCGCGGTCGATGAACACATTTCCCCGTTTGTCCCGGAGCGTGGAGATCTGTCCGGTGAACATAGCCCCCAGCATGGAGTCTTGGTAGCGTGTCAGAGTGTCCAGGGTCGTGGTGTAGATCTCCCCGCCAACGTTGAGAGACACAGGGTCCGACAGGGAGTTACTGTTGCTGTCCGGGGAGTTTAGGTTCAGCATCCTCAGGCACTGAGACGACCTCTGCTCAGGTTAGAACACTCTGGATTGGAAGTGGTGGAACTCTTGTGGAACACTCCTGTTTTTGTCTCTTTCTATGGAATGCAGTGCTGTTTCAAGTGTCTTTTGTATCCTGAAGACACTTTCGTTTCAGAGGTGGAAGGTCGAATCTGTATCTGGGATATGAGCGACTCACAAAAAGACCCAAGAATGATGAGAAGACAAAAAGATCTGAAAATATAGTCTCAGTGGGTCTGGAAGCTGGATCTGTAAAAAGCCGGTGTTCTGCGCAGGTCGATTTTATCTATCAGTAGTTCTGTTTCTTCATGGTCTTGTGCTGTTTAGGATTCCTGTCAGTGAGCCGAGGCCTGGCTAGTTGCATAAGGCTGTTTGTTTCAGAGCTGCTGGCAGCGGGAGACGGGAGAGAAGGACAGCGAGGCGACCGGACTCGAATGCTAATAAAGGGACGCTGCTAGCTTTTATTCTCCTGCCGTAACCCATACTCAGTGCTCTCACACACACAGACAGGGGTGCGTGCACAAACACACACACACACACACACTCTCTCTCTCAGGGCTGTCCGGGCAAGACACAGCCCAGGGACCGAGCAGTTTGTCTTAAAGTGACAGAAGAGATTCTAAAAGCACTTTTATCCACAGTGATTAGTTTGGGCAAGCTTGTCACCATGTCCCCTTCACACAGTGTGTGTGTCAAATAAAATGTTATTGGTCACATACTCATATTTAGCAGATGTTATTGCGGGTGTAGCGAAATGCTTGTGTTCCTAGCTCCAACAGTGCAGTAGTATCTAACAATTCACCTGCCGTGTGTGTGTGTGTGTGTTCTTCCTCACCTGTATGTTCTGCATGGTCCTGTCTATGGCTTCAGCCTGCAGTAGTGTGACAGTACATCCTCCAAACCCTCCCCCTGTCATCCTGCTGCCAAACACACCCTCCACCTCCATGGCTGCAGACACCAGCTCATCCAGCTCCTTGCAGCTCACTTCAAACAAGTCCCTGACAGTAGGGAACACATTACCGAGGGATGCATTTCTATCATGGTTTTCATGCATTAAAAAAATATTCGGGACATTAATACATTGACTGCATTGAGGATTTCTTTGAGGGTGGTCTCTATTCACCTGAGTGAGTTGTGGCTTTCCACCATGAGTTTGCCAAACTCTTTGTATTCCCCTTTCTTCAGGGACTCTGCTGCCTGGGCCGTCCGCGCTATCTCCTCGATTACATGACGAGCCCTTCGATAGGTCTCATTGTCCAATCGGCTCTTAGCATCTGGAACAATGGGGGGGATCACAAGAAATATCAGGACACAATGATTGTATTAGACTAGAACATCCTCTCGTTCTTACCCTCCAGGTCCTTCAGTGTGGCATCTCTCAGGCTGGCCTTTTCCAAGATGGCAGCTGCCTCCTCACACTGTCGTCGTCTGCTAGGGTACTCGCTGCCCGTCAGAGAATGCTTCACGTTCGAGTTACTGATGAGGATGACAAGGCCTGGGTCTGACAGAGGGACAGGAGTGGCCTCCAGGGACCTGGGCGGACAACAGCAGCGTATTACACAGTAAAAAGACAGTAACAATCCTTTTAAGTACAGTGTTAGCATTACTTTACCATGAGCCTATAGCCTTTAGCATTAGCCATAACACTTGAGCCTATAACCAGGCCTGTTACCTGCAGTCTATGAGTAGTGCATGAGCCTCCCTGCCCAGCACGGAGACAAACTGGTCCATGATGCCGCAGGGCACACCTGCATGGGTGTGTTCTGCCTTCTGGCACGCCACTGCCTTCGCCACCTTGTCCCCGTCATCTGAGGAGGGTAGTGGGATGGCATTATGACATGTAGCCTCACTCACAGACTATTGGATGTCACCCAAATATAGTCCACTCACCTGGCTTGAGCTGCTGTAGGAATGTGTACATGGCTACCTCTAGAGAGGCTGAGCTGGACAGACCGCCCCCTAGAGGGACACTACTGGCTATCACTGCCCTGAACCCTGGGACTGGAGGAGCTGAAGGGAGGGATGGGGAGAGAGAGCGGACGGAGAGAGACAGAGAGATAGAGATATAGAGCGGGGGAAACAGAGAGAGAGAGGGGGGAGACAGAGAGTGAGAGGTATAGAGAGGGAGAGAGAGAGAGAGGGGGGAGACAGAGTGAAAGATATATATAGAGAGAGGGGGGAGACAGAGAGTGAGAGAAAGGGGGGAGAGAGAGAGACAGAGAGTGACACAACACATCACATTTCAACAGGACTCATGATGTGACACATGAGGTATTGCTTTCCATTCACCTCTGTAGTGCTGCACCACTCCTTTGACATAATTGGCCCAGCTGGGTTTCCCAGGAGACAGAGGAGCCTTGTCATTGGGCAAGTCAAAGTCCACTCTCCTGGGCTCCTCCACATCTTTAGCAGCAGTAATGATGGAGGCACTCTGGCCAGAGGTCCTACTGCCAACCACCACCGTCACCATGGGCAGAGCCTGGCACAAGGATGAAAGAGATACCGCATTGGAGATATGTGACTGACTGATGAGTGCTTCTGGGCTGGGGATCTGTAAAACCATGTTCACTAAATAGTACCCGCAAAACACCACTGTTGACGTTGAGACTGAAGAGGCGACTCTGGGATGCTGGCCTTCTAGGTAGAGTTGCAAAGAAAAAGTAATATCTCAGACTGGCCAATAAAAATAAAAGAGTAAGATGGGCAAGAGAACACAGACACTGAACAGAGGAACTCTGCCTAGAAGGCCAGCATCCCGGGTACAATTTAATGAAGCTGCCAGTTTAGGACTTGTGAGGCGTCTGTTTCTCAAACTAGACACTAATGTACTTGTCCTCTTGCTCAGTTGTGCACCGGGGCCTCACTGCTCTTTCTATTCTAGTTAGAGCCAGTTTGCGCTGTTCTATGAAGGGAGTAGTACACAGCATTGTACGAGATCTTCAGTTTCTTGGCAATTTCTCACATGGAATAGCCTTCATTTCTCAGAACAAGAATAGACTGACATGTTTCAGAAGAAAGTTCTTTGTTTCTGGCCATTTTGAGCCTGTAATCGAACCCACAAATGCTGATGCTCCCGATACTCAACTAGTCTAAAAAAGGCCAGTTTTATTGCTTCTTAAATCAGCACAACCGTTTTCAGCTGTGCTAACATAATTGCAAAAGGGTTTCTAATGATCAATTAGCCTTTTAAAATGATAAACTTGAATTAGCTAACACAACTTGCCATTGGAACACAGGAGTAATGGTTGCTGATAATGGGCCTCTCTACGCCTATGTAGATATTCCATTAAACAATCAGCCGTTTCCAGCTACAATAGTCATTTACAACATTAACAATGTCTACACTGTATTTTTGATCAATTTGATGTTATTTTCATGGATATTTTTTTTTCTTTACTTTCAAAAACAAGGACATTTCTAAGTGACCCCAAACTTCTGAACTGTAGTGTCCATCTCCAATGTCTCCTTTGCTTCTGGGCTGGGGATCTGTAAAGCCTGTAAATGTACATCTCCAATGTCTCCTGACCTACATACAATGACCCTGTACTAATCAAATAATAACCACAAACAGTACCAGTCAAAAGTGTGGACACACCACCTCATTTAAGGTTTTTTCTTTATTTTTTACATTGTAGAATAATAGTGTAGACATCAAAACTATGAAATAACACATATTATGGAATCATGTAGTAAACTAAAAAAAGTGATAAGCTAATCAACATATATTTGAGATTCTTCAAAGTAGCCACCCTTTGCCTTGATGACCGCTTTGCAAACTCTTGGCATTCTCTCAACCACCTTCATGAGGTAGTCACCTGGAATGCATTTCAATTAACACATGTGCCTTGTTAAATGTTAATTTGTGAAATGTCTTTCCTTCTTAATGCATTTGAGCCAATCAGTTGTATTGTGACAAGGTAGGGGTGGTATACAGAAGATAGCCCTATTTGGTAAAAGACCAAGTCCATATTATGGCAAGAACAGCTCAAATAAGCAAAGAGAAGCGACAGTCCATCATTACTGAAAGACATGAAGGTCAGTCAATCCGGAACATTTCAAGATCTTTTAAAGTTTCTTCAAGTGCAGTCGCAAAAACCATCAAGTGCTATGATGAAACTGGTTCTCATGAGGACCGCCACAGGAAAGAAAGACCCAGAGTTACCTCTGCTGCAGAGGATAAGTTCATTAGAGTTACCAGCCTCAGATTGCAACCTAAATAAAGTTCAAGTAACATCTCAAAACTGTTTAGAGGACACTGCATGAATCAGGCCTTTATGGTCAGATTGCTGCAAAGAAACCACTACTATAGGACACCAAAGAAGAGAATTGATTGGGCCAAGAAACACGAGCAATGGACATTAGATCGGTGGAAATCTGTCCTTTGGTCTGATGAGTCCAAATTTGAGATGGTTGGTTCCAACCGCGTTGTCTTTGTGAGATGCAGAGTAGGTAGACGGATAATCTCATGTGTGGTTACCACCGTGATGCATGGAGGAGGAGGAGGTGTGATGTTTTGGGGGTGCTTTGCTGGTGACACTGTCTGTGATTTATTTAGAATTCAAGGCACACTTAACCAGCATGGCTACCACAGCATTCTGCAGCGATATGCAATCCCATCTGGTTTGCGCTTGAGCCTGCCTGCCCAGCACAAACTATCATTTGTTTTTCAACAGGACTACGACCCAAAACACACCTCCAGGCTGTGTAAGAGCTATTTGACCAAGGAGAGTGATGGAGTGCTGCATCAGATGACCTGAACTCCACAATCACCTGACCTCAACCCATTTGAGATGGTTTGGGATGATGCATCCAACAAGTGCTCAGCATATGTGGGAACTCCTTTAAGACTGTTGGAAAAGTATTCCTCATGAAGCTGGTTGAG
Organism: Salvelinus namaycush; assembly: GCF_016432855.1. NCBI lineage: Eukaryota > Metazoa > Chordata > Actinopteri > Salmoniformes > Salmonidae > Salvelinus > Salvelinus namaycush. The sequence continues at coordinate 7,125,140 of NC_052310.1, forward strand.
AGACTGCCAAGAGTGTCATCAAGACAAAGGGTGGCTACTTTGAAGAATCTCAAATATATTTTGATTTGTTTAACACTTTTTTGGTTACTACATGATTCCCTATGTGTTATGTCATTGTTTTGACGTGTTCACTAATAGTCTACAATGTAGAATAATAAAATAAAAAAAATGAAGAAATTAAAGAAAAACCCATGAATGATTAGGTGTATCCAAACTTTTGACTGGTACTGTACTTCAGCTGTCAATGCAAATGGCAGGGATTTCATGAATCTGTGCACCCAGTGTGTACTGGACTATATAAGTGACACTTTACAGTCCTAAATAAACAACCATTGATATCATAAACACAACTTTCATGACATTATTACCATAGGGAGGACGAATCCTTGGTTGTAGTCGATGTGCTCCCCTATCAGGTTGACCCTGCCTGGGGCACACACTGCCACCTGTGGACCATCTCCCCCGAAGCTCTGCTCGTACACACGTCGAGCCTCGGCAACCAACTCGGACACACTCGGGACTGGACTGGCCATGAATGGAGCAGACGAGTAGAGTAGACAAATCACGAATTCAGAGTCCAAAATCCAGCAGCAGCACTTTGTAATCTTCAACCATTAGAATCTTACGTGAGGTTCTAAGTTTGAGATACCGTTTGAATCACGATAAATAATAGTGTATTACAAGTTTTAAAAACGAATAAACCTTTCTTGGAGTTGGATTAACGTTACAATAAGATTGTGATAAAATGACATGTGTCAGCTGACTCACTTCCTGAATTGGGCTGGTTTGTTTTTACCCTACGATTGGCTTAGAAAGGTCACATGACACTGTCAGCTGCGTCCCTTCCCTAAAACCAATGTACAAGGAAATAGACAACGTTTCATTGAAATGACTAGTAAACGTCTATAATACAAAATACATTGGACAAGGGTGGATTTTTTTCCGGTGAAATAGATTGTGACAAACAGCGCATGGAAACGCTTTTTATGTACAAATATTTTAATGAATAATCATCATGTCGAAGTCATTGGACTCACGTAATGCTATGTTAAATTGTTCTCGCTACAACCATCCCTTTTTATGTAGAATGCGCATATCTTTTTGTGCTAATGTTATACTTTTCGCTTAAAAATGTTTCAACTAGTGGATGAAATCTAGCCATTGATAAATAACAGGCCCAGTACTGTAAACTTTTGCAGTGGTGTAAATCTAGTACTCAAAACTTCCGTTGTGAAAAAAGCTGGGGGATTAGCTCAAATGGTAGAGCGCTCGCTTAGCATGCGAGAGGTAGCGGGATCGATGCCCGCATCCTCCAATACTTTTCGCAGCAACTCCCGAGATATTAAAGGCAACGTGTATACATATCCAATATTTGTGTAGTGAATATTTATTATCCAATACAATGCATGTTCAACACGTTTCCATGCCTTCCCTCGATCTCTCAGTAGAGGGCGGTATGTTCTCATCCAACTAGAGATAACTGTCAAAATAAAGGAAACACTTGAGTAAATGAGGGATAAAAAGCATATTGTCACTGCACTCTATACTCCTCTGTAAATTGGTCATCTCTGTATACACGTCACAAGACCCACTGGTTGATGCTTATTTATAAAACCCTCTTAGGCCTCACTCCCCCCTATCTGAGATATCTACTGCAGCCCTCATCCTCAGCATACAACACCCGTTCTGCCAGTCGCATTCTGTTAAAGGTCCCCAAAGTACACACATCCCTGGTCCTTCTCTTTTCAGTTTGGTGCAGCTAGCGACTGGAACGAGCTGCAACAAACACTCAAACTGGACAGTTTTATATCAATCTCTTCATTCAAAGACTCAATCATGGACACTCTTACTGACAGTTGTGAATCCTTTGCGTGATGTATTGTTGTCTCTACCTTCTTGACCTTTGTGCTGTTTGACTGTGCCCAATAATGTTTGTACCATGTTTTGTTGCTACCATGTTGTTGTTATGTTGTGTTGCTACCATGTTGTGTTGTCATGTGTTGCTGCCTTGCTATGTTGTTGTCTTAGGTCTCTCTTTATGTAGTGTTGTGTTGTCTCTCTTTATGTAGTGTTGTGGTGTCTCTCTTGTCTTGATGTGTGTTTTGTCCTATATTTATATTTTTAAATCCAGGCCCGGCCCCGCAGGAGGCCTTTTGCCTTTTGGTAAGCCGTCATTGTAAATAAGAATTTGTTCTTAACTGACTTGCCTAGTTAAATAAAGGTTAAATAAATAAAATAAATATTGAAAGCAGGTGCTTCCACATAGGTGTGGTTCCTTAATTAAGTAATTAAAACATAACAACACCATGCTTGGGGTCATGCATAAAACTGGCTACAATGGCTAGAAGAAGCGATCTCAGTGATTTTGAAAGAGGGGTCTCAACGGAGCATAGGGGGTTTAAGTAAAAATACTTTAAAGTACTACTTAAGTTGTTATTGGGGGTATCTGTACTTTAAAGTACTACTTCAGTTGTTATTGGGGGTATCTGTACTTTAAAGTACTACTTCAGTTGTTATTGGGGGTATCTGTACTTTAAAGTACTACTTCAGTTGTTATTGGGGGTATCTGTACTTTAAAGTACTACTTCAGTTGTTATTGGGGGTATCTGTACTTTAAAGTACTACTTCAGTTGTTATTGGGGGTATCTGTACTTTAAAGTACTACTTCAGTTGTTATTGGGGGTATCTGTACTTTAAAGTACTACTTCAGTTGTTATTGGGGGTATCTGTACTTTAAAGTACTACTTAAGTTGTTATTGGGGGTATCTGTACTTTAAAGTACTACTTAAGTTGTTATTGGGGGTATCTGTACTTTAAAGTACTACTTAAGTTGTTATTGGGGGTATCTGTACTTTACTTTACGATTTATATTTTTGACAATTTTTACTTCACTACATTCCTAAAGACACGTATGTACTTTTTACTTCATACAATTTTCCTGACACTCAAAAGTACTCGTTACATTATGAATGGCTAGAATGACAGGAAAATGGTCCAATTCACGCACGTATCAAGAGAACATCCCTGGTCATCCCTATTGCCTCTGATCTGGCGGACTCACTAAACACACATGCTTTGTTTGTCTGTGTTGGATTGTGCCCCTGGATATCCGTGAATAAAAAAACAAGAAAATGTTGCCAACTGTAGAGCCTGTGCAATTTCAACCAGTGTTGATCATTCAGGCCAATATCAAGTGTATTTTTTTTATTATAAACAATGACCAACCCTTCAAAGATGTATGATTTAAAGTCGGAAGTTATTGCACAAAATAAACAAATAATATAAATTCAAGGAGATGGAGAAAAGGAGAGAGAAGGGAGGAGAAGTGCTGAAATTAGGTCCCATTGCTATGGAGATGTCTCACCATTGCTATGATGTCTGGAATGCTAAAGCCACACACACACACACACACACACACACGCACGCACGCACGCACGCACGCACACACAGTCTGTACGGGGTGACTAAAAATAGCTTGCGCCATCCGCATAGGGAAGGTGAGGGAACGTTCCAACACTGTGGTCTGGACCTGTTTCACCTGGAGACCGACAACACAGGTAAATACTGTAGTCTCGCATTGCCAGACTTCATAGTCTCATATTCACTCTCCTACTGGAACACAAGGAAAGCAGAAGATTGAGGCTTTAGGTAGTACTATTTCAAATAGGTAACACGACAATACCTATTAGTGTGTGTGTGTGCTGGGTCGTAGTACGTGCAGCATGCGGTGGTGTGGGACCCTCAGTCAGACCTTCTGTTCTACACCCCCAGCCCAGAACGTCTTCCCGCAGCCATGCCTTGGCATCATCCCTGGGTCCTTCCCGTCTGCCTCTAGAGGAAGAAAGCCCTGATAAAACTACCCCCCCCCCCCCCCCCCCCCCACCCTCAACTCCCTCCCCTCCTCCTCTGCACGTGTGGGTCCATCCCAATCCCTGTCTGACCTGCCTCCAGATCACAGTTACAGCCACAGTCACAACCTGCAAGCCAATGTCATAACCCTGTCTGGTGTGTGTGTGAAAACATCTAAAACAGCTCTGTTGTCTCTCACGGTGTTTCAGAGGAGGACCTGCTGAGGCCTATAGCAGCAGACACAGGAGTGTCCGACAGTCCCTCAACATCAGACAGTGGCTGCTACTCCCCCGGGAACACACGTAAGACCTGCCTGACCAGTACACTCCAGACCTAAGCTCTAGACATACAGTATCTTGCCCTGACTATATGCTCCCAACATATTTCCTGCAATGAACATATGCTGTACCGTTTATATTGATGGTTTAATTCTTGACATTGATCATCTAACTCCCTTCCTCTCCTCAATCTTTTAACCCCATTACCCCTCTCTCCTGCCCTCCCTCCATCAATCCCTCCCTCCCTCGCATTTGCAGCTCCTACTCCGAGTCTGCCTTTCTCCAACCTCACCCACACCCACCCAGAGACACCCACCTCTCTGAGGCAACAAAGCCCACCCACAGGAGCTCTGGCCTGGGCGTGGGCACCAGGCCTTCCAGGTGTCCTGGAGCCAGCCAGTTTCCTAGACATTTAGGCAGACACTCAGGGAAATCTCACTCGGCTGATACAGCTCAGAGGCCCCCCCAGGCATCTAGTGGAGGTGGAAGTGATCAACATGAAGGCCCTGGAGTGAGGTGCAGGGCAAACCTGGATCGCAGAGGGCCCTGAGACAGACAGAGATTGAGAGAGAGAGAGAGAAATGGAGAGAGACTGACATAGATTAAAGTGCCTACTACTATGGGTATATAGTGTATGAACCTTTAAGGTTCCACTAAGCTATGAAGTGTGTACTATACTTCAAGATACAAGTTTTCCCACTGTTGTTTACCCATTTATTAATGCTTCTGCGTTTGAGCTTTGCACCCTCTTGGCATTCTCTCAACCAACTTCACCTGGAATGCTTTTCCAACAGTCTTGAAGGAGTTCCCACATATGCTGAACACTTGTTGGCTGCTTTTCCTTCAGTCTTCGGTCGAACTCATCCCAAACCATCTCAAATGGGTTGAGGTCGGGGGATTGTGGGGGCCAGGTCATCTGATGCAGCACTCCATCACTCTCCTTTTTGGACAAATAGCCCTTACACAGCCGAGAGGTGTGTTGGATCATTGTTCTGTTGAAAAACAAATTATAGTCTCACTAAGTGCAGATGACAGTCCCACACCAGATGGGATGGCGTATCGCTGGAGAATGCTGTGGTAACCATGCTGGTTAAGTGTGCCTTGAATTCTAAATAAATCACTGACAGTGTCACCAGCAAAGCACCCCCACAGCATCACACCTCCTCCTCCATGCTTCAAGGAGGGAACCACACACGCAGAGATCATCCGTTCGCCTACTCTGCGTCTCACAAAGACACGGCGGTTGGAACCAAAAATCTCAAATTTGGACTAATCAGACCAACGGACTGATTTTCACCAGTCTAATGTCCATTGCTCGTGTTTCTTTGCCCAATCAAGCCTCTTTCTTTCTTATTTGTGTCCTTTAGCAGTGGTTTCTTTGCAGCAATTCGACCATGAAGGCCTGATTCATGCAGTCTCCTCTGAACAGTTGATGTTGAGATGTGTCTGTGACTTGAACTCTGTGAAGCATTTATTTGGGCTGCAACCTGAGGCTGGTAACTCTAATGAACTTATCCTTTGCATCAGAGGTAACTCTGGGTCTTCCTTTCCTGTGACGGTCCTCAAGATAGCTAGTTTCATAATAGTGCTTGGTGGTTTTGCGATTGCACTTGAAGAAACTTTAAAAGTTCTTGACATTTTCCAGATTGACTGACCTTCATGTCTTTCAGTAATGATGGACTGACATTTCTCTTTGCTTATTTGAGGTGTTCTTGCCATAACATGGACTTGGTCTTTTACCAAATAGGGCTATCTTCTGTATACCACCCATACCTTGTCACAATACAACTGATTGGCTGAAACGCATTAAGAAGGAAAGAAATTCCACAAATGACCTTTTAACATGGCACACGTGTTATTTGAAATGCATTCCAGGTGACTACCTCATGAAGCTGGTTGAGAGAATGCAAAGAGTTTGCAAAGCTGTCATCAAAATATATTTCGATTTGTTTAACACTTATAGTGTAACACTTATAACACTTAACACAAGCTATAGTTTTGGCAAGTCGGTTAGGACATCTACTTTGTGCATGACACAAGTAATTTTTCCAACAATTGTTTACAGACAGATTATTTCACTTATAATTCACTGTATCATAATTCCAGTGGGTCAGAAGTTTACATACACTAAGTTGACTCTGCCTTTAAACAGCTTGGAAAATTCCATTAAAGGATGTCATGGCTTTAGAAGTTTCTGATAGGCTAATTGACATCATTTGAGTCAATTGGAGGTGTACCTGTTGATGTATTTCAAGGCCTACCTTCAAACTCAGTGCCACTTTGCTTGACATCATGGGAAATCTAAAGAAATCAGCCAAGACCTCAGAAAAGAATTGTAGACCTCCACAAGTCTGGTTCATCCTTGGGAGCAATTTACAAATGCCTGAAGGTACCACGTTCATCTGTACAAACAATAGTACGCAAGTATAAACACCATAGGACCATGCAGCCATCATACCGCTCAGGAAGGAGACACATTCTACCTCCTAGAGAGGAACGTACTTTGGTGTGAAAAGTGCAAGTCAATCCCAGAACAACAGCAAAGGACCTTGTGAAGATGCTGGAGGAAACAGGTACAAAAGTATCTATAGCCACAGTAAAACGAGTCCTATATCGACATAACCTGAAAGGCCGCTCAGCAAGGAAGAAGCCACTGCTCCAAAACCGCCATAAAAAAGCCAGACTACAGTTTGCAACTGCACATGGGGACAAAGATCGTACTTTTTGTATAAATGTCGTCTGGTCTGATGGAACAAAAACAGAACTGTTTTGCCGTAATGACCATCGTTATGTTTGGAGGAAAAAGGGGGAGGCTTGCAAGCCGAAGAACACCATCCCAACCGTGAAGCACGGGGTGGCAGCATCATGTTGTGGGGGTGCTTTGCTGCAGGAGGGACAGGTGCACTTCACAAAATAGATGGCATCATGGGGTATGAACAATTATGTGGATATATTGAAGCAACATCTCAAGACATCAGCCAGGAAGTTAAAGCTTAGTCGCAAATGGGTCTTCCAAATGGACAATGACCCCAAGCATACTTCCAAAGTTGTGGCAAAAAGGACAACAAAGTCAAGGTATTAGAGTGACCTTCACAAAGCCCTGACCTCAATCCTATGGAAAATTAGTGGGCAGAACTGAAAAAGCTTGTGCGAGCAAGGCGAACTACAAACCTGACTCAGTTACACCAGCTCTGTCAGGAAGAATAGGTCAAAATTCACCCAACTCATTGTGGGAAGCTTGTGGAAGGCTACCTGAAACGTTTGACCTAAATTAAACAATTTAAAGTCAGTGCTACCAAATACACTCAATTAGAATGTAAACTTCTGACCCACTGGGAATGTGATGAAAGAAATAAAAGCTGAAATAAATCATTCTCTCTACTATTATTCTGACATTTCACATTCTTAAAATAAAGTGGTGATCCTAACTGACCTAAAACAGGGCAGTTTTACTAGGATTAAATGTCAGGAATTGTGAAAAACTGAGTTTAAATGTATTTGGCTAAGGTGTATGTAAACTTCTGACTTCAACTGTACATATTTGGGGGGCTGGGGTTGTTTACCTTTTACTTCTTGTGTATCTATCGTATAAAACATATTTGAATAGAGGAGTATTTTTTACATCTCAAAGGACCATGACATGTATATTTTTGTTGCTGATCAATAAAGACATACGGCCACTTGGCCCAGAAGTAACGTTGTGTTTTGTGTTGAATGCCCTTTTTATTTTCTATTTGAAACATATAGTGACATTCATCTTTAAATAATCCCCAATATATTTGTTAACATTGTGAATGTTCTTATAAATGTGCCATGTCAGTTCATGAAATAATCCCTGGTTGATTGACATCGTATCTTATCAGAGGTACTGTCACGTCCTGACCATAGTGCTTATGTGTTTTGCTTGTTTTAGTGTTGGTCAGGACGTGAGCTGGGTGGGCATTCTATGTTGTGTGTCTAGTTTGTCTGTTTCTGTGTTCAGCCTAATATGGTTCTCAATCAGAGGCAGCTGTCAATCGTTGTCCCTGATTGAGAATCATATATAGGTGGCTTGTTTTGTGTTGGGGATTGTGGGTGATTGTCTTCTGTCTTTGTGTTCTGCACCAGATAGGACTGTTTCGGTTTTCACATTTCTTGTTTTGTTGTTTGTAGTGTTCTACTATATTCTTTATTAAATCATGTTGAACACTAGCCGCGCTGCGTGTTGGTCCTCTCCTTCATCCCAGGAATAAAACCGTTACAGGTACAGTAGCCTTAATAAGGCTGCCTAATCCAAAAGTTAACTTCTCTGCGCTACGGATCCCTTTTACGGGAACACTTTCCTAAACAACCGCTAGAATTGCAGGGCGCCAAATGCATAAATATGACTAAAAATATTTATAATCATGCAATCACAAGTGAAATATACCAAAACACAGCTTAGCTTGTTGTTAATCCACCTATCGTGTCAGATTTTGAAAATATGCTTTACAGCGAAAGAAATTTAAGCTTTTGTGAGTGTATCAATCAATGCTACAACAGCTAGCCCCAAATTAGCATGGTCATGAAAGTCAGAAAAGCAATAAAATGAATCGCTTACCTTTGATAATCTTCAGATGTTTGCACTCACGAGACTCCCAGTTACACAATAAATGTTCTTTTTGTTCGATAAATATTACTTTTATAACAAAAAAACGCCATTTGGGTTCCGCGTTATGTTGAGAACTACAGCCTCGTTCCGGTCCTGAAAGAAAGATGAAAATTCCCAAACGTATCAGATTAAAAAATATTACTAAAAATATTTATAATCATGCAATCACAAGTGAAATATACCAAACCACAGCTTAGCTTGTTGTTAATCCACCTATCGTGTCAGATTTAGAAAATCTACTTTACAGCGAAAGAAATCCAAGCTTTTGTGAGTGTAGCAATCAATACTAGAACAGTTAGCCTTATATTAGCTTGGTTAGCTTGGTCACGAAAGTCAGAAAAGCAATAAAATGAATCGCTTACCTTTGATAATCTTCGGATGTTTGCATTCACGAGACTCCCAGTTACACAATAATGTTATTTTTGTTCGATAAATATTACTTTTATAACAAATAAACGCCATTTGGGTTGCGCATTATGTTCAGAAAACCAAAGCCTTGTTCCGTTCGACAAATTCCAAAAAGTATCCGTAATGGTCGTAGAAACATGTCAAATGTTTTTTATAATCAATCCTCAGGTTGTTTTTAACAAACATAATCGATAATATTTCAACCGGACCATAACCTATTCATTAACCTCTAATTCCTCCCAAACCCGGATCCGGGAGCACCCCCATCAGTAAAAAAGCTGACTAGCATAGCCTAGCATAGCGTCACAAGTAAATACTAGCATCTAAATATCATTAAATCACAAGTCCAAGACACCAGATGAAAGATACACATCTTGTGAATCCAGCCATCATTTCTGATTTTTTAAATGTTTTACAGGGAAGACACAATATGTAAATCTATTAGCTAACCACATTAGCAAAAGACACCACTTTTTTACTCCACCATTTTTTTACTCCATCAGTAGCTATCACAAATTCGACCAAATAAAGATATAAATAGCCACTAACCAAGAAACAACTTCATCAGATGACAGTCTGATAACATATTTATTGTATAGCATATGTTTTGTTAGAAAAATGTGCATATTTCAGGTATAAATCATAGTTTACCATTGCAGCCACCATCACAACTCTCACCAAAGCGACTAGAATAACTACAGAGAGCAACGTGTATTACCTAATTACTCATCATAAAACATTTCTTAAAAATACACAGCGTACAGCAAATGAAAGACACAGATCTTGTGAATCCAGCCAATATTTCAGATTTTTTAAGTGTTTTACAGCGAAAACACAATATATCGTTATATTAGCTTACCACAATAGCCAGAAACACAACACCATTTACCAGCAGCAAAGGTTAGCGATCGTAACAAACAGGCAAAAGATATATAATTTTTGACTAACCTTGATATTCTTCATCAGATGACAGTCCTGTAACATCATATTACACAATGCATATAGGGTTTGTTCGAAAATGTGCATATTTAGCGGCACAAATCGTGGTTATACAATGTGATTAGTGGCCAAAACTTCAAGCAATCTGTCCGGCGCCATCTTGGAGAGGCACCTATTCTAATCGATAAGTAATCATAAACTTGACTAAAAAAATACATGTTGGACAGCAAATGAAAGATACATTAGTTCTTAATGCAACCGCTGTGTTAGATTTTTAAAATTAACGTTACTGCGCAATACAGCGTGCGCTAAAGCGAGACCGCACCGAAATTCATGGCGGAATTATTATTTGACATTTGTCAACATAAATACGAATTAACAGCATAAAGACTGCTTACTATTTGCTGAGCTTCCATCCGAATCTTGGGCAAGGTGTCCTTTCTCCAGAACAATCGTCTTTTGGTTGAAAGATGTCCTCTTCTCCTGTCGAAATAGCCGCTAACGTTAGCTATGTGCCGGAAAGGTGTCCAACTCCTGATAGCGCGTCACAAAGAAATCCCAGAAAATCGCAATAAACTGATATAAACTGCTATAAGTCGGTTTAAATTAACTACCTTATGATGTCTTTAACAACTATAACGAATAAAAACATGACCGGAGATATAGAACTGCTAAAACGAAAGCTTTGCAGGACGCCATTGTGATGTCCCTCTTGCGCCAGGCGCCCCGTTGAAAAGAACGGTACTTCCGTTCCATGAGCTTATATAGGGCCCCAGATGGTGCAATCCACTCCATTCAAATTCTCACCGCTTACTGACATCTAGAGGAAGGCGTATGCAGTGCACGTAGCCCCATAGCTTATATGGGGACTTATAAACTGACCCTAGAACAGGGACCTCGATTTCAGAAATCTCACTTCCTGACAGGAAATGTGCTGCAGAATGAGTTCTGTTTCACTCAGAGAAATAATTCAAACGGTTTTAGAAACTAGAGAGTGTTTTCTATCCAATAGTAATAATAATATGCATATTGTACGAGCAAGAATTGAGTACGAGGCAGTTTAATTTGGGAACGAAATTATTACAAAGTGCAAATAGCACCCCCTATATATTTTCTCAGGTTTTCGCCTGCAGAATAAGTATTGTTATACTCACAGACAATATTTTGACAGTAGTTTTGGAAACTTTGGAGTGTTTTCTATCCTAATCTGTAAATTATATGCATATTCTACGATCTGGGCCAGAGAAAATGTCCGTTTACCTTGGGAACATTATTTGAAGAAAAAATAAATTCTGACCCCTAGCGCTAAGATGTTAATCATGTGAGGGAAAAGTGTGCTGATAGGAGGGTATTTGCAAGTGGGGACCTTTACTTTATATCACTGAGTCAACACAAGTCATCTCATCTCCTAGAGAGAAGTCTGGCAGGTTAGCCATTATATGATTAGAACTGGCACTTTTCAACAGTATACACACATTACTGTAATGTAGCCGTTGGAACCAACATACTGTACATTTCCGAGGTAATCGTCAGATTGACATTGTCTCGAGGTCATCCATTATTTCACCATTACTTATCATGGCAGGTGCAAACTCTCTTATCGTAGCGATAAAGGAATGCAGAGTTAGAACTGTGGACCGTCTGTATATAAGACAACACACACAGGTCTCAGATCACTCATCCACAGGCATCTACAGGTGAGTCTGGTTCCTCTCAATGGTCTCTACCTTGCTTGGTTTGCGCTGAGCAAAAGAACTGCAATACATTGCGTTTGATGGGTTGATTGACGAATTGCTTCTTGGCACAGGTGAACGAGTTCTACAGGTGACAACATAGCAGACCAGACATCGCATCATGAAGTGGGCTATCGTTCTGTGTGCCGTGGTGGCACTCTCCGAATGCATCATCCAGTACGTTAATCCTGCTATACCCCTGTTATACGCCTACTATACTCCTGCTGTACTCCTGCTATACCCCTACAATACTCCTGCTGTACTCCTGCTATACCCCTGTTATACGCCTACTATACTCCTGCTGTACTCCTGCTATACCCCTGTTATACTCCCACTATACTCCTGCTATACCCCTGTTATACTCATGTTATACTCCTACTATACTCCTGCTGTACTCCTGCTATACCCCTACAATACTCCTGCTGTACTCCTGCTATACCCCTGTTATACGCCTACTATACTCCTGCTGTACTCCTGCTATACCCCTTTTATACTCCCACTATACTCCTGCTATACCCCTGTTATACTCATGTTATACTCCTACTATACTCCTGCTGTACTCCTGCTATACCCCTGTTATACTCCTGGTATACTCCTGCTGTACTCCTGTTATACTCCTACTATACTCCTGCTGTACTCCTGTTAAACTCCTGCTATACCCCTGTTATACTCCTGGTATACTCCTGCTGTACTCCTGCTATACCCCTGTTATACGCCTACTATACTCCTGCTGTACTCCTGCTATACCCCTGTTATACTCCTACTATACTCCTGCTGTACTCCTGCTATACCCCTGTTATACGCCTACTATACTCCCGCTGTACTCCCACTATACTCCCGGTATACTCCTGCTATACCCCTGTTATACCGCTGCTATACTCCTGCTATTCTCTTGTTATACTCACGCTATACTACTGCTGTACTCCTTTATACGCCTGCTATACTCCTACTATTCTCCGGTTATACTCCCACTATTCTCCTGTTATACCCCTACTATACTCCTGCTATACTCCTGCTATACTCCGGCTATACTCCTACTATACTCCCGCTGTACGTCTACTATACCTCTGCTGCACTCCTGCTATTCTCATGTTATACACCAGCCATACTCCCGATATACTCCTGCTATACTCCCGCTATACTCCCGCCACACTCCTGCTGTGCTCCTGCTATACTTCTGCTATACTCCTGCGGTGCTCCTGCTGTGCTCCTACTATACTCACGCTATTCTCCTGCTATACCCCGGCTATACTCCTGCTATGCTCCTGCTATACTCCTGCTATACTCCTATATTTACATTACACTACAGATCAGAAGGCAGTGAAAGGTATAATGCCCAAAATGTGTGAATGATTTGAATAGTCACACACAGTTGTTTAGCCTATGCTGCCATAACGTTTATTGCAATGGTTTGACCAGAAGGTCTTGGACCTTTGACCAGAAACGTTCTGTAACTGAGCTGCTTGCCTAACCGGACTTCTCCTCCTCCACAGGGTGCCGCTGATCAAGGGGAAGAGTGCCAGGGAGAGCCTGGAGGAGCAGGGTCTGTGGAATGAGTACAGAGGGAAGTTCCCTTTCAACCCCACCAGGTTTGACGACCAGAACCTATATGTCTCCAGCGAGCAGATGACCAACGACGCTGATGTAAGCATGAGAATGGAAAGCACTTTCCACTTTCCACTGTGTGAGGCAGCAGAGAAGGCTGAAGCACCTCTTTTGGCCTCTTCTTCCTAAATGAATTTTTGATCCACCAGGAGAACTTTAGTTTGAAATCAACAATTCGATTACTGATGACCTTTAGGTATTCTGGTGTCATGCAGCTAATTCTTATAATATCATAGGGTAGGGGGAGGTATTTATTAATACAAATCATTATTTCATTATTTGATCTTCTCTAGTTGGCTTATTTTGGAGTGATCTCCATTGGAACTCCTCCTCAGTCCTTCACTGTCATCTTTGACACTGGCTCATCCAACCTGTGGATTCCCTCCGTCTACTGCAGCAGCGCAGCTTGCGGTATGTAACACACACACATGCACAAACACACACACACACGCACAAACACACACACACAAACACTCCCAGGCTAATCGTGTCTCCCCTCCTTCCAGCCAACCACAACAGGTTCAACCCCAGTTTGTCCTCTACCTTCAAGAATGCTGGGAAGAGCCTGTCCATCCAATACGGCACTGGCAGTATGACTGGCTTCGAGGGCTTCGACACCGTTGTGGTAAGGAACAGAATTCAACGAAACAACATGAGGACTGGAAACATTGTGTAGGTTTCAGTACTATCTCAAATATTCTCCTCTTCTTCCTTCTTCCTCTCTCCTCTTCTTCTCCTCCACGTCCTCCTCTTCCTGGTCCTCTGTAGGTGGGTGGGATCCCTGTGAAGAACCAGATCTTTGGGCTGAGTCAATCGGAGGCTCCCTTCATGGCTCATATGAAGGCTGATGGTATCCTGGGTCTGGCTTACCCCCGCCTGGCAGCCTCTCAGGCCACACCAGTCTTTGACAACATGATGACCCAGCATCTCGTCAACCAGGACATGTTCTCTGTCTACCTGACTCGGTGAGTGGTCAGAGTGGAGGTCAACCAGGGCTGTGTCTGAAATGGAACCCTATTCCCTATATAGTTTGTTATACTTTTGACCAGAGCCACATGGCTCCCACATACCATCATGGCTTGGCAGACATGGAACTATGAACTGACGCAACTCTCCCTCTCTCTGCCTCTCCTCTCTCTCTCTCTCTCTCTCTCTCTCTCTCTCTCTCTCTCTCTCTCTCTCTCTCTCTCTCTCTCCCTCTCTCTCGCTCTCTCTCTCTCCCCCCCTCTCTCCCCCTCCCCCCCCTCTCTCCCCCCCTCTCTCCCTCTCTCCCCCTCTCTCCCTCTCTCTCTCCCTCTCCCCCCCCCCTCTCCCCCCCTCTCTCCTTCTCTCCCCCCCTCTCTCCCTCTCTCTCTCTGTTGTCGTCCATCTCCAGTAACTCTGCGGTAGGTAGCATGGTGACCTTCGGAGGCGTTGACCCCAACCACTACCAAGGCCAGATCGCATGGATCCCCCTGTCCTCTCAGATGTACTGGCAGATCACCGTCGACAGGTACTGTTGCAGTTACAGAAGGTTTTATAGGGTTATAAATGGTTATTAATGGGTTATATAATCCTATGATACTGGTTGATGAAGTGGTTCAGTACAGTTCTCAAGCAGCCATCTCCTCCTGATCTGTGTATATCTGTGTGTCCATTGCAGTGTGACTGTGAACGGCCAGATTGTGGCCTGTAACGGCGGCTGCCAGGCTATCGTGGACACCGGCACCTCTAATATTGTGGGACCTCAGGCCGACATCTCCAGCATGGCTCGTGCTGTGGGAGCCCACTCCGCCAACGGAGACGTAAGTCAAATAATATTGTTTTGGTGATGTGTCACAAAGAGCCAGGCATAATGTTGTGTAAATGATTTGTTCCCATCACCACTACTGACATAACTCAACAAGAACCAGAAAATAACTCACACAGTCTACCTCACAAAGCAAACGCTGTTTAATTCATCGTCTCTCTCTCCTCTCATACCTCTCTCTCCTCTCATACCTCTCTCTCCTCTCATACCTCTCTCCTCTCATACCTCTCTCTCCTCTCATACCTCTCTCTCCTCTCATACCTCTCTCTCCTCTCATACCTCTCTCTCCTCTCATACCTCTCTCCTCTCATACATCTCTCTCCTCTCATACCTCTCTCTCCTCTCATACCTCTCTCTCCTCTCATACCTCTCTCTCCTCTCATAACTCTCTCTCCTCTCATACCTCTCTCTCCTCTCATACCTCTCTCTCCTCTCATACCTCTCTCTCCTCTCATACCTCTCTCTCCTCTCATACCTCTCTCTCCTCTCATACCTCTATTTGTCTCTCTCTCTTTTCAGAATGTGGTGAACTGTAACAACGTCAACAACATGCCAGCGATGGTCTTCCACATCCACGGACAGGCCTTCACTCTCCCAGCCTCCACCTACGTCCGCCAGGTGTGTGTGTGTGTGTGTGTCTGTGGTGTGTGTAGATCTTACGTAGCCATGAAGTGACCGTAACATTGTTTTGACTAGTTCTCTGTCTCTCTGCCACCCGTACAGTCCACCTACTATGGCTGCCGCACCGGTCTCCAGTCTAGTAACTCCGACCTGTGGATTCTGGGTGACATCTTCATCCGACAGTACTATTCCATCTTCAGCAGAGCCCAGAACATGGTGGGTCTGGCCCTGGCTAGATAATCCAACACAGATCAACAATGTATCCCGTGACGCCATATGAACAACAAAATGAGCGTATCTCTCCAGTGCAATCGTATCTATTCTAAAGCTATGTTTGAGTAGTTTGTGATAGGAAGTGATTGTGCTCTATGTCTATAATTGTTATTAGTTCATCCAAAAGAATAAAACGGAGTCTTAGCACGATGAGTGGTCAGATGGTCTTGTTTGGTTCATTCGTGCTGTGATTATGAATAAAGCACACACTGCATAATCAATCTGAAAACATAAAACTATGTCTATGCATCTATTCACTTCCTTTCCTGTAGTGCCACCTTGTGGTCAAATATGTGACTACTCCTATGGCCCTGAACTCTGTGCCAAAACTGGCAGAGTTGGTTGGAGAGTTGGACTTGCTGTGTCAAGCAAAAGTAGGCAACCAGTCCACTGAGCCAGCCAGTCCTTTGACAATGACAAGGCACATTGGATTATGGATGTTAATACTCTCAAGGACACGGTCGTCGCTTTGCCCAGCTCTCTGCTAAGTACCACTCTCCTGAGAGGTGACAAGCTGCACAGCCAATGATTTAAAAATACACTCGATCAGTGGTTCCCCAACTTTTTATAGTCCCGTACCTCTTCAAACATTCAACCTCCAGCTGCCTACCCCCTCCAGCACCAGGGTCAGCGCACTCTCAATGTTGTTTTTTGCCATCATTGTAAGCCTGCCACACACACACTATACAATACATTTATTAAACATAAGAATGAGTGTGAGTTTTTTGTCACAACCCGGTTCGTGGGAAGTGACAAAGAGCTCTTATAGTACCAAGGCACAAATAATAATATAATAATCAATAATTTTGCTCTTTATTTAACCATCTTACATATAATATTGTGAATAACTCACCACAGGTTAATGAGAAGGGTGTGCTTGAAAGGATGCACATAACTCTGCAATGTTGGGTTGTATTGGAGAGAGTCTCAGTCTTAAATCATTTTCAACACACATTCTGTGCCCGTATTTAGTTTTCATGCTAGTGAGGGCCGAGAATCCACTCTCACATAGGTACGTGGTTGCAAAGGGCATCAGTGTCTTAACAGCGCGATTTGCCAAGGCAGGAAACTCTGAGCGCAGCCCAATCCAGTAATCTGGCAGTGGCTTCTGGTTAAATTAAATAAAAATTTCACAGAACCGCTTGTTGCAATTTCGATGAGCCTTCCTTGTTCAGATATCAGTAAGTGGACTGGAGGCAGGGCATGAAAGGCATAACGAATCCAGGGGTTTGTGTTATCTGTTTCAGGAAAGTACCTGCGTAATTGCTCACCCAACTGACTCAGGTGCTTCGCTATATCACATTTGACATTGTCTGTAAGCTTGAGTTCATTTGCACACAAAAAATCATACAATGATGGACCTGTGTGTTGTCCTTGTTGATGCAGACAGAGAAGAGCTCCAACTTCTTAATCATAGCCTCAATTTTGTTCCGCACATTGGATATAGTTGCGGAGAGTCCCTGTAATCCTAGATTCAGATCATTCAGGTGAGAAAAAACATCACCCAGATTGGCCAGTCGTGTGAGAAACTTGTCATCATGCAAGCGGTCAGACAAGTGAAAATGATGGTCAGTAAAGAAAACTTTAAGCTCGTCTCTCAATTTAAAAAAATGTGACAATACTTTGCCCCTTGATAACCAGCACACTTCTGTATGTTGTAAAAGCGTTGCATAGCTCAGAAAATACACGAGAGTTCAGGGTCCTTAAAATAAACATCCTGGGCCTCCCGGGTGGCGCAGTGGTCTAGGGCACTGCATCGCAGTGCTAGCTGCGCCACCAGAGTCTCTGGGTTCGCGCCCAGGCTCTGTCGCAGCCGGTCGCGACCGGGAGGTCCGTGGGGCGACGCACAATTGGCATAGCGTCGTTAGGGAGGGTTTGGCCGGTAGGGATATCCTTGTCTCATCGCGCTCCAGCGACTCCTGTGGCGGGCCAGGCGCAGTGCGCGCTAACCAAGGGGGCCAGGTACACGGTGTTTCCTCCGACACAGTGGTGCGGCTGGCTTCCGGGTTGGAGGCGCGCTGTGTTAAAGAAGCAGTGCGGCTTGGTTGGGTTGTGCTTCGGAGGACGCATGGCTTTCGACCTTCGTCTCTCCCGAGCCCGTACGGGAGTTGTAGCGATGAGACAAGATAGTAATTACTAGCGATTGGATACCACGAAAATTGGGGAGAAAATGGGATAAAATGTAATAAAAAAAAAAAAAAAAAAAAAAAAAAAACATCCTTAAAGTGTAATTGTAACTTTAAAATGATATTATGTGAGCTAACATTAAAAGAAGCATCCTTAAAGTCTAATTTCTAGGAAGTACTAATGGTACTGTCCGCATTCATACACAGGTGCTTTTTCAAAGCCTATGTCAAATACTCCAGTGACTGTAATTGGCTCCAATTAGTTTAATTGGCTCCGATGAGTTAATTGGATCCAATGAATGTAATTGGCTTCAATTAGTTTAATTGGCTCCAATGAGTTTAATTGGCTCCAATGCCTGTAATTGACTCCAATGAGTGTAATTGGCTCCAATGAGTGTAATTGACTCCAATGGGTGTAAATGGCACCAATGAGTGTAATTGACTCCAATGTGTGTAATTGACTCCAATTTGTTTAATTGGCTCCAATGAGTTTAATTGACTCCAATGAGTGTAATTGGCGCCAATGAGTGTAATTGACTCCAATGAGCGTAATTGACTCCAATGAGTGTAATTGGCACCAATGAGTGTAATTGATGCCAATGAGCGTAATTGACTCCAATGTGTGTAATCGACTCCAATGAGTGTAATTGGTGCAGCGTGGTGAGCGTACATTACTTTTATTTAGGAATGACGCCAACAAAACAATAAACAATACAAAAACGACCGTGAAGCTTAAGGGCTATAGTGCCACAAACAAAGACAACTTCCCACACTAAAGGAGGGAAAAAGGGATACCTAAGTATGGTTCCCAATCAGAGACAACAATAGACAGCTGTCCCTGATTGAGAACTATACCCGGCCAAAACATAGAAACACAAAATCACAGAAAACAAAACATAGAATGCCCACCCCAAATCACACCCTGACCAAACCAAAAGGAGACATAAAAAGGCTCTCTAAGGTCAAAAAAAGGCTCCCCCCCCCCAAAGGTGCGGACTCCGGCTGCAAAACCTGACCCTATAGGGGAGGGTCTGGGTGGGCATCTATCCGCGGTGGCGGCTCAGGTGCGGGACGCAGACCCCGCTCCACCACTGGCTCACCCCACTTTGGTGGCACCTCTGGTGCGGGGACCCTCGTCGCCGACCCCGGATTGGGCACCCTCGTTGCGGGCCCCGGACTGGGCACCCTCGTTGCGGGCCCCGGACTGGGGACCGTCGCTGGGGGCTACGGACTGGGGACCGTCGCTCGGGGCTCTGGACTGGAGAACGTCACTGGAGGCTCCGATCTGGAGAACGTCGCTGGAGGCTCCAGACTGGAGGCCGTCGCTGGAGGCTTCGGACTGGAGGCCGTCGCTGGAGGCTCCGGACTGGAGACCGTCGCTGGAGGCTCCGGACTGGAGGCCGTCGCTGGAGGCTCCTGACTGGAGGCCGTCGTGGGAGGCTTCGTGCCATGACTCCTCACTGGAGGCTTCGTGCCATGGATCATCACTGGAGGCTTCTTGCCATGGATCATCACTGGAGGCTTCTTGCCATGGATCATCACTGGAGTGAATGTATGGAAACGTATGGGCAGTCTGGTACATGGAGCTGCCACAGGGCTCACCAGGCTGGGGAGACATACAGGAGGCCTGGTTCTTTTAGCAGCCACAGGACTCACCAGGCTGGGGAGACATACTGGAGGCTTGGTTCTTGGCGCTGGCACCGGATACACTGGGCCGTGGAGGCGCATTGGAGGTCTCGAGCGCAGAGCTGGCGCAACCCGTTCTGGCTGGATGCCCACTTCCACCCGGCAAATGCGGGACGCTGGCACAGAGCACACCGGCCTGTGAATGCTCACTCGAGACACCGTGCGCATCACCCCATAACACAGTGCCTGACCAGTCACATGCTCCCCACTGTAAGCACTGGGAGTTGGCTCAGGTCTAAACTCCGACTCCGCCAATCTCCCCTTGTGCCCCTCCCAAATTTTGGGGGGAGCTGCCTCTCGGGCTTCCGTGACCGGGTCTTGTCCCCTGCCATTCTCTCCTCCCCGGTCCAGCTCGTACTCCAGGATGGCACACGCTGCTAGGTCCCTTGGTGGTGGGTAGTTCTGTCACGGCCGATGCTGGAAGAAGCGGACCAAGGTGCAGCGTGGTGAGCATACATTACTTTTATTTAGGAATGACGCCAACAAAATAATAAACAATACAAAAACGACCGTGAAGCTTAAGGGCTATAGTGCCACAAACAAAGACAACTTCCCACACTAAAGGAGGGAAAAGGGCTCCCTAAGTATGGTTCCCAATCAGAGACAACGATAGACAGCTGTCCTTGATTGAGAACAATACCCGGCCAAAACATAGAAACACAAAATCATAGAAAACAAAACATAGAATGCCCACCCCAAATCACACCCTGACCAAACCAAAAAGAGACATAAAAAGGCTCTCTAAGGTCAGGGCGTGACATCATTGCTATGGAGATGACTCTCACCATTGCTATGATGTCTGGAATGCTAAACACACACACACACACACACACACACACACACACACACACACACACACACACACACACACACACACACACACACACACACACACACACACACACACACACACACAGACAGTCTTGTACAGCTAACCTTGTGGGGACATACAATTCAGTCCCATTCAAAATCCTATTTTCCCTAACCCCTAACCCTAAACCTAACCCTAATCCTAACCCGTACTCTCACCCTAACCTTAACCTTAACCTTAACCCTAACCCTAACCCTAACCCTAACCCAAAAATCCTAAACTTTTTCCTAACCCTAAACCTATCCCTAGCTCCTAACCTTAATATTTAACTTAATTCTAACCCTAACACTAATTCTAACCTTAACCCTAAACCCCCTAGAAATAGCACAACGTGTGTGTGTGTGTGTGTGTGTGTGTGTGTGTGTGTGTGTGTGTGGACGTGTTTAACTATTCTTGTGGGGACCAGATGTCCCTACAAGAATAGTAAACGAACAAAAAGTTGACCTTGTGGGGACTAACAAAATGTCTCCAGCTGGTCAACTTTTTGTTCGTTTACTATTCTTGTAGGGACTTCTGGTCCCCACAAGAATAGTTAAACACGTCCACACACACACACACACACACACACACACACACACACACACACACACACACACACACACACACACACACACACACACACACACACACACACACACACACACACACACACACACACACACACAATTGACAGCCCTGAGTGGGAGTGAAGGGGAGCAGAAGCGAGATCAGTCTGTACGGGGTGACTAAAAACAGCTTGCGCCACCCGCAGAGGGAAGTTGAGGGAACGTTCCAACACTGTGGTCTGGACCTGTTTCACCTGGAGACCGACAACACAGGTAAATACTGTAGTCTCGCATTGCCAGACTTCATAGTCTCATATTCACTCTCCTACTGGAACACAAGGAAAGCAGAAGATTGAGGCTTTAGGTAGTACTATTTCAAATAGGTAACACGACAATACCTATTAGTGTGTGTGTGTCCTGGGTCGTAGTACGTGCAGCATGCGGTGGTGTGGGACCCTCAGTCAGACCTTCTGTTCTACACCCCCAGCCCAGAACGTCTTCCCGCAGCCATGCCTTGGCATCATCCCTGGGTCCTTCCCGTCTGCCTCTCGAGGAAGAAAGCCCTGATGAAGCTACGCCTCACCCCCCCCCCCCCCCCCCCCCCCCCCCACCCTCAACTCCCTCCCCTGCACGTGTGGGTCCATCCCAATATCCCTGTCTGACCTGCCTCCAGACCCCAGCTACAGCCACAGTCACAACCTGCAAGCCAATGTCCTAACCCTGTCTGGTGTGTGTGTGAAAACATCTAAAACAGCTCTGTTGTCTCTCATGGTGTTTCAGAGGAGGACCTGCTGAGGCCTATAGCAGCAGACACAGGAGTGTCCGACAGTCCCTCAACATCAGACAGTGGCTGCTACTCCCTCGGGAACACACGTAAGACCTGCCTGACCAGTACACTCCAGACCTAAGCTCTAGACATACAGTATCTTGCCCTGACTATATGCTCCCAACATATTTCCTGCAATGAACATATGCTGTACCGTTTATATTTATGGTTTTATTCTTGACATTGATCATCTAACTCCCTTCCTCTCCTCAATCTTTTAACCCCATTACCCCTCTCTCCTGCCCTCCCTCCCTCCATCAATCCCTCCCTCCCTCCCTCGCATTTGCAGCTCCTACTCCGAGTCTGCCTTTCTCCAACCTCACCCACACCCACCCAGAGACACCCACCTCTCTGAGGCAACAAAGCCCACCCACAGGAGCTCTGGCCTGGGCGTGGGTACCAGACCTTCCAGGTGTCCTGGAGCCAGCCAGTTTCCTAGACATTTAGGCAGACACTCAGGGACCTCTCACTCGGCTGATACAGCTCAGAAGCCCCCCCAGGCATCTAGTGGAGGTGGAAGTGATCAACATGAAGGCCCTGGAGTGAGGTGCAGGGCAAACCTGGATCGCAGAGGGCCCTGAGACAGACAGAGATTGAGAGAGAGAGAGAGAAATGGAGAGAGACTGACATAGATTAAAGTGCCTACTACTATGGGTATATAATGTATGAACCTTTACGGTTTCACTAAGCTATGAAGTGTCTACTATACTTCAAGATACAAGTTTTCCCACTGTTGTTTACCCATTTATTAATGCTTCTGCGTTTGAATTTCTACATATGTATGATGAGATTTTTTACCTATTTACTAGTGCTTCTGCATTAGAAATTCTACATACGTACAGTACCAGTCTGGACACACCTACTCAATCAAGGGTTTTTCTTTATTTTTACTATTTTCTACATTGTAGAATAATAGTGAAGACATCAAAACTATGAAATTACACATATGGAATCATGTAGTAACCAAAATAGTGTTAAACAAATAGTAGCCACCCTTTGCCTTGATGACAGCTTTGCACCCTCTTGGCATTCTCTCAACCAGCTTCACCTGGAATGCTTTTCCAACAGTCTTGAAGGAGTTCCCACATATGCTGAGCACTTGTTGGCTGCTTTTCCTTCACTCTGCGGTCGAACTCATCCCAAACCATCTCAAATGGGTTGAGGTCGGGTGATTGTGGGGGCCAGGTCATCTGATGCAGCACTCCATCACTCTCCTAATTTTGGTCAAATAGCCCTTACACAGCCGAGAGGTGTGTTGGATCATTGTACCAAATAGGGCTATCTTCTGTATACCACCCATACCTTGTCACAATACAACTGATTGGCTGAAACGCATTAAGAAGGAAAGAAATTCCACAAAGGACATTTTAACATGGCACACGTGTTATTTGAAATGCATTCCAGGTGACTACCTCATGAAGCTGGTTGAGAGAATGCCAAGAGATTGCAAAGCTGTCATCAAAATATATTTAGATTTGTTTAACACTTGTAGTGTAACACTTATAACACTTAACACAAACTATAGTTTTGGCAAGTCGGTTAGGACATCTACTTTGTGCATGACACAAGTAATTTTTCCAACAATTGTTTACAGACAGATTATTTCACTTATAATTCACTGTATCATAATTCCAGTGGGTCAGAAGTTTACATACACTAAGTTGACTGTGCCTTTAAACAGCTTGGAAAATTCCATTAAAGGATGTCATGGCTTTAGAAGATTCTGATAGGCTAATTGACATCATTTGAGTCAATTGGAGGTGTACCTGTGGACGTATTTCAAGGCCTACCTTCAAACTCAGTGCCTCTTTGCTTGACATCATGGGAAATCTAAAGAAATCAGCCAAGACCTCAGAAAATAATTGAATTTTGTGAAGTGCACCTGTCCCTCCTGCAGCAAAGCACCCCCACAACATGATGCTGCCACCCCGTGCTTCACGGTTGGGATGGTGTTCTTCGGCTTTGTCACGTTCCTGACCTATTTATGTTAGTTTGTTATGTGTGTTAGTTGGTCAGGACGTGAGGTTGGGTGGGCATTCTATGTTTTCTGTTTCTGTGTTGGTTTTGGGTTGCCTGGTATGGCTCTTAATTAGAGGCAGGTGTTTGGCGTTCCTCTAATTAAGAGTCATATTTAGGTAGGCGTTGTCACAGTGTTCGTTGTGGGTGATTGTCTTCCGTGTCTGTGTAATTGTTTGCACCATACGGGACTGTTACGGTTTGTTCGGTTTGTGTAGTCTAATTGTCCTATTCGTGCGTTCTTCTTGTTTTATGTAAGTTCGTCGTTTAGGTCTGTCTACACCGTTTGTTGTTTTTGTTAGTTTAGTCAAGTTCGTGTTTTCGTTAAATAAAATTATGTCATTTCACTACGCTGCGCCTTGGTTCCCTCAATACTCCTCCTCTTCAGATGAAGAGGAGGAGGACTGCCGTTACAGAATCACCCACCAAGAATCCAGAACCAAGCAGCGTAATTTGGAGCAACGGGGAAGTATACAGGACTTATGGAGTTGGGAGCAAATATTTAACGGAGAAGGACCATGGGCAAAAGTGAATCACCGTCCATGGGAACAGCTGGAGGCAGCTCGGAGAGTGGAGGAAAAGAGAGAGAGGAACCGGAGTTATGAGGGAACGCGTCTTGCACGGAAGCCCAAAAAGCCCGTGAGTAACACCCAAAAATTTCTTGGGGGGGGGCTAAGAGGTAGTGGGCCAAGGGCAGGTAGTAGACCTGCGCCCACTTCCCAGGCTTACCGTGGAGAGCGGGAGTACGGGCAGGCGCCGTGTTACGCAGTAGAGCGCACGGTGTCTCCTGTACGAGTGCATAGCCCAGTGCGGGTTATTCCACCTCCCCGCACTGGTAGGGCTAGATTGGGCATTGAGCCAGGTGTCATGAGGCCGGCTCAACGCGTCTGGTCTCCAGTGCGTCTCCTCGGGCCGGCATACATGGCACCTGCCTTACGCATGGTTTCCCCGGTTCGCCTACATAGCCCGGTGCGGGTTATTCCACCTCCCCGCACTGGTCGGGCAACCGGGAGCATTCAACCAGGTAAGGTTGGGCAGGCTCAATGCTCAAGAGAGCCAGTACGCCTCCACGGTCCGGTATTTCCGGCGCCACCTCCCCGCCCCAGCCTAGTACCTACAGTGCCTACACTACGCACTAGGCTACCAGTGCGTCTCCTGAGCCCTGTTCCTCCTCCACGCACTCTCCCTGTAGTGCGTGTATCCAGGCCGGTGCCACCAGTGCCGGTACCACGCACTAAGCCTCCTGTGCGTCTCCAGAGCCCTGTACACACTGTTTCTTCTCCCCCTACTAATCCTGATGTGCTTGCCCTCAGGCCGGTGCCACCAGTGCCGGTACCACGCACCAGGTATAGAGGAGGCTTTGAGAGTCCAGTGTGCCCTGTCCCTGCTCCCCGCACTAGTATGAAGGTGCGTATCCTTAGCCCGGTGCCTCCAGTTCCGGCACCACGCACCAGGTCTACAGTGCGCCTTATCCGGCCAGAGCCATCCGTCTCACCAGCGCCATCTGAGCCATCCGTCTCCCCAGCGCCATCTGAGCCATCCGTCTCCCCAGCGCCATCTGAGCCATCCGTCTCCCCAGCGCCGTCTGAGCCATCCGTCTGCAATGAGCCTGCAAAGCCGCCCGTTTGCCATGAGCCTGCAAAGCCGCCCGTCTGCCATGAGCCTACAGAGCCGTCCGCCAGACAGGAGCCGCTAGAGCCGCCCGCCAGACAGGAGCCGCTAGAGCCGCCCGTCAGACAGGATCTGCCAGAGCCGCCCGTCAGACAGGATCTGCCAGAGCCGCCAACCAGACAGGATCTGCCAGAGCCGCCAACCAGACAGGATCAGCCAGAGCCGTCAGAGAGCCATGAGCGTCGAGAGCCGTCAGCCTGCCATGAGCGTCGAGAGCCGTCAGCCAGCCATGAGCGTCGAGAGCCGTCAGCCAGCCATGAGCGTCGAGAGCCGTCAGCCAGCCATGAGCGTCGAGAGCCGTCAGCCAGCCATGAGCGTCGAGAGCCGTCAGCCAGCCATGAGCGTCGAGAGCCGTCAGCCAGCCATGAGCGTCGAGAGCCGTCAGCCAGCCATGAGCGTCGAGAGCCGTCAGCCAGCCATGAGCGTCGAGAGCCGTCAGCCAGCCATGAGCGTCGAGAGCCGTCAGCCAGCCATGAGCGTCGAGAGCCGTCAGCCTGCCATGAGCGTCCAGATTCGTCAGTCAGCCATGAGCTGCCCTTCAGCCAGAAACGGCTATATACCCAGAACTGCCCCTCAGTCCAGAGCTGTCTCTCTGTCCGGAGCTGCCTTTCAGTCCGGAGTTGCCCCTCTATTATGATCTCCCTCTCTATCTTGATCTACCTCTTTATTCTTATCTATCCCTCTGTCTTGATTTATCCCTCTGTCCCGGTGCTGTCTCTGTCATGGATGTTACAAAGAGGATTTTGTGGGATATGGGTGGACATTTTTAGGGGTAGATGGAGGTTGGGATTGACTATGGTGGGGTGGGGACCTCGCCCGGAGCCTGAGCCACCACCGTGGTCAGATGCCCACCCAGACCCTCCCCTAGACTTTGTGCTGGTGCGCCCGGAGTTCGCACCTTATGGGGGGGGTTATGTCACGTTCCTGACCTATTTATGTTAGTTTGTTATGTGTGTTAGTTGGTCAGGACGTGAGGTTGGGTGGGCATTCTATGTTTTCTGTTTCTGTGTTGGTTTTGGGTTGCCTGGTATGGCTCTTAATTAGAGGCAGGTGTTTGGCGTTCCTCTAATTAAGAGTCATATTTAGGTAGGCGTTGTCACAGTGTTCGTTGTGGGTGATTGTCTTCCGTGTCTGTGTAATTGTTTGCACCATACGGGACTGTTACGGTTTGTTCGGTTTGTGTAGTCTAATTGTCCTATTCGTGCGTTCTTCTTGTTTTATGTAAGTTCGTCGTTTAGGTCTGTCTACACCGTTTGTTGTTTTTGTTAGTTTAGTCAAGTTCGTGTTTTCGTTAAATAAAATTATGTCATTTCACTACGCTGCGCCTTGGTTCCCTCAATACTCCTCCTCTTCAGATGAAGAGGAGGAGGACTGCCGTTACAGGCTTGCAAGCCTCCCCCTTTTTCTTCCAAACATGTAAGTTGAGTGTAAGTTCATTAAGAGTTAATTGCACCTCAGATTGCAGCCCAAATAAATGCATCACAGAGTTCAAGTCACAGACACATCTTAACATCAACTGTTCAGAGGAGACTGCGTGAATCAGGCCTTCATGGTCGAATTGCTGCAAAGAAACCACTGCTAAAGGACACCAATAAGAAAAAGAGGCTTTATTGGGCCAAGAAACACAAGCAATGGACATTAGATCGGTGAAAATCAGTCCGTTGGTCTGATTTTCTCAAATTTGAGATTCATTGGCGTCAATTACACTCATTGGTGCCAATTACACTCATTGGATTCAATTACGGTCATTGGAGTCAATTACGCCCTTGGAGTCAGTTACACTCATTGGAGTCAATTACACTCATTGGCACCAATTACACTCATTGGAGTCAATTACACTCATTGGAGTCAATTACACTCATTGGAGTCAATTACACTCATTGGCACCAATTACACTCATTGGAGCCAATTGCACTCATTGTCGCCAATTACACACATTGGAGTCAATTACACTCATTGTAGTCAGTTACACTCATTGGAGTCAATTACACTCATTGGCACCAATTACACTCATTGGAGTCAATTACACACATTGGACACAATTAAACTAACTGAAGCCAATTACACTCATTGGATCCAATTACACTCATTGAGGCTAATTATACTCATTGGAGCCAATTACACTCATTGGAGCCAATTAAACTAATTGAAGCCAATTACATTCATTAGATCCAATTAAACTCATTGGAGCCAATTCAACTCATTTGAGCCAATTAAACTAATTGAAGCCAATTACACTCATTGGATCCAATTAAACTCATTGGAGCCAATTAAACTCATTTGAGCCAATTAAACTAATTGAAGCCAATTAAACTCATCGGAGCCAATTAAACTCATCGGAGCCAATTAAACTAATTGGAGCCAATTACAGTCACTGGAGTATTTGACATAGGCTTTGAAAAAGCACCTGTGTATGAATGGGGACAGTACCATTAGTACTTCCTAGAAATTAGACTTTAAGGATGCTTATTTTAATGTTATCTCACATAATATAATTTTAAAGTTACAATTACACTTTAAGGATGTTTATTTTAAGGACCCTGAACTCTCGTGTATTTTCTGAGCTATGCAACGCTTTTACAACATACAGAAGTGTGCTGGTTGTCAAGGGGCAAAGTATTGTCACATTTTTTAAATCGAGAGACGAGCTTAAAGTTTTCTTTACTGACCATCATTTTCACTTGTCTGACCGCTTGCATGATGACAAGTGTCTCACACGACTGGCCTATCTGGGTGATGTTATTTCTCACCTGTATGATCTGAATCTAGGATTACAGGGACTCTCCGCAACTATATCCAATGTGCGGAACAAAATTGAGGCTATGACTAAGAAGTTGGAGCTCTTCTCTGTCTGCATTAACAAGGACAACACACAGGTCTTTCCTTCATTGTATGATTTTTTGTGTGCAAATGAACTCAAGCTTACGGACAATGTCAAATGTGATAAGCGGTTCTGTGAAATTTTTATTTAATTTAACCAGAAGCCACTGCCAGATTACTGGATTGGGCTGCGCTCAGAGTTTCCTTCCTTGGCAAATCGCGCTGTTAAGACACTGATGCCCTTTGCAGCCACGTACCTATGTGAGAGTGGATTCTCGGCCCTCACTAGCATGAAAACTAAATACGGGCACAGACTGTGTGTGGAAAATGATTTAAGACTGAGACTCTCTCCAATACAACCCAACATTGCAGAGTTATGTGCATCCTTTCAAGCACACCCTTCTCATTAACCTGTTGTGAGTTATTCACAATTTTATATGTAAGATGGTTAAATAAAGAGCAAAATTATTGATTATTATATTATTATTTGTGCCTTGGTCATATAAGAGCTCTTTGTCACTTCCCACGAGCCGGGTTGTGACAAAAAACTCACACTCATTCTTATGTTTAATAAATGTTTCGTATAGTGTGTGTGTGTGGCAGGCTTAAAATGATGGCAAAAAAACAACATTGAGAGTGCGCTGACCCTGGTGCTGGAGGGGGTAGGCAGCTGGAGTTGAATGTTTGAAGGGGTACGGGACTATAAAAAGTTGGGGAACCACTGATCGAGTGTATATTTAAATCATTGGCTGTGCGGCTTGTCACCTCTCAGGAGAGTGGTACTTAGCAGAGAGCTGGGCAAAGCGACGACCGTGTCCTTGAGAGTATTAACATCCATAATCCAATGTGCCTTGTCATTGTCAAAGGACTGGCTGGCTCAGTGGAGTGGTTGCCTACTTTTGCTTGACACAGCAAGTTCAACTCTCCAACCAACTCAGAGTTTGAGTTTGAGGCCATAGAGTTTGAGGCCATAGGAGCAGTCACATAATTGGCCACATGGTGGCACTACAGGAAAGGAAGTGAATAGATGCATAGACATAGTTTTATGTTTTCAGATTGATTATGCAGTGCGTGCTTTATTCATAATCACAACACGAATGAACCAAACAAGACCATCTGACCACTCATCGTGCTAAGACTCCGTTTTATTCTTTTGGATGAACTAATAACAATTATAGACATAGAGCACAATCACTTCCTATCACAAACTACTCAAACATAGCTTTAGAATAGATACGATTGCACTGGAGAGATACGCTCATTTTGTTGTTCATATGGCGTCACAGGATACATTGTTGATCTGTGTTCGATTATCTAGCCAGGGCCAGACCCACCATGTTCTGGGCTCTGCTGAAGATGGAATAGTACTGTCGGATGAAGATGTCACCCAGAATCCACAGGTCCGAGTTACTAGAATGGAGACCGGTGCGGCAGCCATAGTAGGTGGACTGTACGGGTGGCAGAGAGACAGAGAACTAGTCAAAACAATGTTACGGTCACTTCATGGCTACGTAAGATCTACACACACCACAGACACACACACACACACACACACACACACACACACACACACACACACACACACACACACACACACACACACACACACACACAGACACACACACACACACACACACACACACACACACACACACACACACACACACACACACACACACACACACACACACACACACACACACACACCTGGCGGACGTAGGTGGAGGCTGGGAGAGTGAAGGCCTGTCCGTGGATGTGGAAGACCATCGCTGGCATGTTGTTGATGTTGTTACAGTTCACCACATTCTGAAAAGAGAGAGAGACAAATAGAGGTATGAGAGGAGAGAGAGGTATGAGAGGAGAGAGAGGTATGAGAGGAGAGAGAGGTATGAGAGGAGAGAAAGGTAGGAGAGGAGAGAGAGGTATGAGAGGAGAGAGAGGTATGAGAGGAGAGAGAGGTATGAGAGGAGAGAGAGGTATGAGAGGAGAGAGAGGTAGGAGAGGAGAGAGAGGTATGTGAGGAGAGAGAGGTAGGAGAGAAGAGAGAGGTATGAGAGGAGAGATAGGTATGAGAGGAGAGAGAGGTATGAGAGGAGAGAGAGGTATGAGAGGAGAGAGAGGTATGAGAGGAGAGAGAGGTATGAGAGGAGAGAGAGGTAGGAGAGGAGAGAGAGGTAGGAGAGGAGAGAGAGGTATGCGAGGAGAGAGAGGTAGGAGAGGAGAGAGAGGTAGGAGAGGAGAGAGAGGTATGAGAGGAGAGAGAGACGATGAATTAAACAGCGTTTGCTTTGTGAGGTAGACTGTGTGAGTTATTTTCTGGTTCTTGTTGAGTTATGTCAGTAGTGGTGATGGGAACAAATCATTTACACAACATTATGCCTGGTTCTTTGTGACACATCACCAAAACAATATTATATGACTTACGTCTCCGTTGGCGGAGTGGGCTCCCACAGCACGAGCCATGCTGGAGATGTCGGCCTGAGGTCCCACAATATCAGAGGTGCCGGTGTCCACGATAGCCTGGCAGCCGCCGTTACAGGCCACAATCTGGCCGTTCACAGTCACACTGCAACGGACACACAGATATTCACAGATCAGGAGGAGATGGCTGCTTGAGAACTGTACTGAACCACTTCATCAACCAGTATCATAGGATTATATAACCCATTAATAACCATTTATAACCCTATAAAACCTTCTGTAACTGCAACAGTACCTGTCGACGGTGATCTGCCAGTACATCTGAGAGGACAGGGGGATCCATGCGATCTGGCCTTGGTAGTGGTTGGGGTCAACGCCTCCGAAGGTCACCATGCTACCTACCGCAGAGTTACTGGAGATGGACGACAACAGAGAGAGAGAGGGAGAGAGGGGGGGAGAGAGGGAGAGAGGGGGGGGGGGGTGAGAGGGAGAGAGGGGGGAGAGTGGGGGGAGGGGGGAAGGGGGGAGAGGGGGAGGGGGGAGGGGGGAGAGGGGGAGAGAGGGGGGAGAGTGGGGGGAGGGGGGGAGGGGGAAGGGGGAAGGGGGAGGGGGGAGGGGGGGAGAGAGAGAGAGAGGGGGGGAGAGGGGGGAGAGAGAGAGAGAGAGAGAGAGAGAGAGAGAGAGAGAGAGAGAGAGAGAGAGAGAGAGAGAGAGAGAGGTTGCGTCAGTTCATAGTTCCATGTCTGCCAAGCCATGATGGTATGTGGGAGCCATGTGGCTCTGGTCAAAAGAATAACAAACTATATAGGGAATAGGGTTCCATTTCAGACACAGCCCTGGTTGACCTCCACTCTGACCACTCACCGAGTCAGGTAGACAGAGAACATGTCCTGGTTGACGAGATGCTGGGTCATCATGTTGTCAAAGACTGGTGTGGCCTGAGAGGCTGCCAGGCGGGGGTAAGCCAGACCCAGGATACCATCAGCCTTCATATGAGCCATGAAGGGAGCCTCCGATTGACTCAGCCCAAAGATCTGGTTCTTCACAGGGATCCCACCCACCTACAGAGGACCAGGAAGAGGAGGACGTGGAGGAGAAGAAGAGGAGAGAGGAAGAAGGAAGAAGAGGAGAATATTTGAGATAGTACTGAAACCTACACAATGTTTCCAGTCCTCATGTTGTTTCGTTGAATTCTGTTCCTTACCACAACGGTGTCGAAGCCCTCGAAGCCAGTCATACTGCCAGTGCCGTATTGGATGGACAGGCTCTTCCCAGCATTCTTGAAGGTAGAGGACAAACTGGGGTTGAACCTGTTGTGGTTGGCTGGAAGGAGGGGAGACACGATTAGCCTGGGTGTTTGTGTGTGTGTGTTTGTGCGTGTGTGTGTTTGTGCGTGTGTGTGTGTGTTACAAACCGCAAGCTGCGCTGCTGCAGTAGACGGAGGGAATCCACAGGTTGGATGAGCCAGTGTCAAAGATGACAGTGAAGGACTGAGGAGGAGTTCCAATGGAGATCACTCCAAAATAAGCCAACTAGAGAAGATCAAATAATGAAATACTGATTTGTATTAATAAATACCTCCCCCTACCCTATGATATTATAAGAATTAGCTGCATGACACCAGAATACCTAAAGGTCATCAGTAATCGAATTGTTGATTTCAAACTAAAGTTCTCCTGGTGGATCAATAATTCATTTAGGAAGAAGAGGCCAAAAGAGGTGCTTCAGCCTTCTCTGCTGCCTCACACAGTGGAAAGTGGAAAGTGCTTTCCATTCTCATGCTTACATCAGCGTCGTTGGTCATCTGCTCGCTGGAGACATATAGGTTCTGGTCGTCAAACCTGGTGGGGTTGAAAGGGAACTTCCCTCTGTACTCATTCCACAGACCCTGCTCCTCCAGGCTCTCCCTGGCACTCTTCCCCTTGATCAGCGGCACCCTGTGGAGGAGGAGAAGTCCGGTTAGGCAAGCAGCTCAGTTACAGAAAGTTTCTGGTCAAAGGTCCAAGACCTTCTGGTCAAACCATTGCAATAAACGTTATGGCAGCATAGGCTAAACAACTGTGTGTGACTATTCAAGTCATTCACTCATTTTGGGGCATTATACCTTTCACTGCCTTCTGATCTGTAGTGTAATGTAAATATAGGAGTATAGCAGGAGCATAGCAGGAGTATAGCCGGGGTATAGCAAGAGAATAGCAGGAGTATAGCCAGAGTATAGCAGGAGTATAACATGGGAATAGCGTGAGTATAGCATGAGTATAGTAGGAGTACAGCTGGAGTGTAGCGAGCGTATAACAAGAGAATAGCAGGAGTATAGCAGGAGTATAGCGGGAGTATAGCAGGAGTATAACAGGAGTATAACAGGAGTATAACAGGGGTATAGCAGGAGTATAACATGAGTATAACAGGAGTATAACAGGAGTATTACGGGAGTATAGCAGGATTAACGTACTGGATGATGCATTCGGAGAGTGCCACCACGGCACACAGAACGATAGCCCACTTCATGATGCGATGTCTGGTCTGCTATGTTGTCACCTGTAGAACTCGTTCACCTGTGCCAAGAAGCAATTCGTCAATCAACCCATCAAACGCAATGTATTGCAGTTCTTTTGCTCAGCGCAAACCAAGCAAGGTAGAGACCATTGAGAGGAACCAGACTCACCTGTAGATGCCTGTGGATGAGTGATCTGAGACCTGTGTGTGTTGTCTTATATACAGACGGTCCACAGTTCTAACTCTGCATTCCTTTATCGCTACGATAAGAGAGTTTGCACCTGCCCTGATAAGTAATGGTGAAATAATGGATGACCTCGAGACAATGTCAATCTGACGATTACCTCGGAAATGTACAGTATGTTGGTTCCAACGGCTACATTACAGTAATGTGTGTATACTGTTGAAAGTGCCAGTTCTAATCATATAATGGCTAACCTGCCAGACTTCTCTCTAGGAGATGAGATGACTTGTGTTGACTCAGTGATATAAAGTAAAGGTCCCCACTTGCAAATACCCTCCTATCAGCACACTTTTCCCTCACATGATTAACATCTTAGCGCTAGGGGTCAGAATTTCTTTTTTCTTAAAATAATGTTCCCAAGGTAAACGGACATTTTCTCTGGCCCAGATCGTAGAATATGCATATAATTTACAGATTAGGATAGAAAACACTCCAACGTTTCCAAAACTACTGTCAAAATATTGTCTGTGAGTATAACAATACTTATTCTGCAGGCGAAAACCTGAGAAAATATATAGGGGGTGCTATTTGCACTTTGTAATAATTTCGTTCCCAAATTAAACTGCCTCGTACTCAATTCTTGCTCGTACAATATGCATATTATTATTACTATTGGATAGAAAACACTCTCTAGTTTCTAAAACCGTTTGAATTATTTCTCTGAGTGAAACAGAACTCATTCTGCAGCACATTTCCTGTCAGGAAGTGAGATTTCTGAAATCGAGGTCCCTGTTCTAGGGTCAGTTTATAAGTCCCCATATAAGCTATGGGGCTACGTGCACTGCATACGCCTTCCTCTAGATGTCAGTAAGCGGTGAGAATTTGAATGGAGTGGATTGCACCATCTGGGGCCCTATATAAGCTCATGGAACGGAAGTACCGTTCTTTTCAACGGGGCGCCTGGCGCAAGAGGGACATCACAATGGCGTCCTGCAAAGCTTTCGTTTTAGCAGTTCTATATCTCCGGTCATGTTTTTATTTGTTATAGTTGTTAAAGACATCATAAGGTAGTTAATTTAAACCGACTTATAGCAGTTTATATCAGTTTATTGCGATTTTCTGGGATTTCTTTGTGACGCGCTATCAGGAGTTGGACACCTTTCCGGCACATAGCTAACGTTAGCGGCTATTTCGACAGGAGAAGAGGACATCTTTCAACCAAAAGACGATTGTTCTGGAGAAAGGACACCTTGCCCAAGATTCTGATGGAAGCTCAGCAAATAGTAAGCAGTCTTTATGCTGTTAATTCGTATTTATGTTGACAAATGTCAAATAATAATTCCGCCATGAATTTCGGTGCGGTCTCGCTTTAGCGCACGCTGTATTGCGCAGTAACGTTAATTTTAAAAATCTAACACAGCGGTTGCATTAAGAACTAATGTATCTTTCATTTGCTGTCCAACATGTATTTTTTTAGTCAAGTTTATGATTACTTATCGATTAGAATAGGTGCCTCTCCAAGATGGCGCCGGACAGATTGCTTGAAGTTTTGGCCACTAATCACATTGTATAACCACGATTTGTGCTGCTAAATATGCACATTTTCGAACAAACCCTATATGCATTGTGTAATATGATGTTACAGGACTGTCATCTGATGAAGAATATCAAGGTTAGTCAAAAATTATATATCTTTTGCCTGTTTGTTACGATCGCTAACCTTTGCTGCTGGTAAATGGTGTTGTGTTTCTGGCTATTGTGGTAAGCTAATATAATGCTATATTGTGTTTTCGCTGTAAAACACTTAAAAAATCTGAAATATTGGCTGGATTCACAAGATCTGTGTCTTTCATTTGCTGTACGCTGTGTATTTTTAAGAAATGTTTTATGATGAGTAATTAGGTAATACACGTTGCTCTCTGTAGTTATTCTAGTCGCTTTGGTGAGAGTTGTGATGGTGGCTGCAATGGTAAACTATGATTTATACCTGAAATATGCAAATTTTTCTAACAAAACATATGCTATACAATAAATATGTTATCAGACTGTCATCTGATGAAGTTGTTTCTTGGTTAGTGGCTATTTATATCTTTATTTGGTCGAATTTGTGATAGCTACTGATGGAGTAAAAAAATGGTGGAGTAAAAAAGTGGTGTCTTTTGCTAATGTGGTTAGCTAATAGATTTACATATTGTGTCTTCCCTGTAAAACATTTAAAAAATCAGAAATGATGGCTGGATTCACAAGATGTGTATCTTTCATCTGGTGTCTTGGACTTGTGATTTAATGATATTTAGATGCTAGTATTTACTTGTGACGCTATGCTAGGCTATGCTAGTCAGCTTTTTTACTGATGGGGGTGCTCCCGGATCCGGGTTTGGGAGGAATTAGAGGTTAATGAATAGGTTATGGTCCGGTTGAAATATTATCGATTATGTTTGTTAAAAACAACCTGAGGATTGATTATAAAAAACATTTGACATGTTTCTACGACCATTACGGATACTTTTTGGAATTTGTCGAACGGAACAAGGCTTTGGTTTTCTGAACATAATGCGCAACCCAAATGGCGTTTATTTGTTATAAAAGTAATATTTATCGAACAAAAATAACATTATTGTGTAACTGGGAGTCTCGTGAATGCAAACATCCGAAGATTATCAAAGGTAAGCGATTCATTTTATTGCTTTTCTGACTTTCGTGACCAAGCTAACCAAGCTAATATAAGGCTAACTGTTCTAGTATTGATTGCTACACTCACAAAAGCTTGGATTTCTTTCGCTGTAAAGTAGATTTTCTAAATCTGACACGATAGGTGGATTAACAACAAGCTAAGCTGTGGTTTGGTATATTTCACTTGTGATTGCATGATTATAAATATTTTTAGTAATATTTTTTAATCTGATACGTTTGGGAATTTTCATCTTTCTTTCAGGACCGGAACGAGGCTGTAGTTCTCAACATAACGCGGAACCCAAATGGCGTTTTTTTGTTATAAAAGTAATATTTATCGAACAAAAAGAACATTTATTGTGTAACTGGGAGTCTCGTGAGTGCAAACATCTGAAGATTATCAAAGGTAAGCGATTCATTTTATTGCTTTTCTGACTTTCGTGACCAAGCTAACCAAGCTAATATAAGGCTAACTGTTCTAGTATTGATTGCTACACTCACAAAAGCTTGGATTTCTTTCGCTGTAAAGCATATTTTCAAAATCTGACACGATAGGTGGATTAACAACAAGCTAAGCTGTGTTTTGGTATATTTCACTTGTGATTGCATGATTATAAATATTTTTAGTCATATTTATGCATTTGGCGCCCTGCAATTCTAGCGGTTGTTTAGGAAAGTGTTCCCGTAAAAGGGATCCGTAGCGCAGAGAAGTTAACTTTTGGATTAGGCAGCCTTATTAAGGCTACTGTACCTGTAACGGTTTTATTCCTGGGATGAAGGAGAGGACCAACACGCAGCGCGGCTAGTGTTCAACATGATTTAATAAAGAATATAGTAGAACACTACAAACAACAAAACAAGAAATGTGAAAACCGAAACAGTCCTATCTGGTGCAGAACACAAAGACAGAAGACAATCACCCACAATCCCCAACACAAAACAAGCCACCTATATATGATTCTCAATCAGGGACAACGATTGACAGCTGCCTCTGATTGAGAACCATATTAGGCTGAACACAGAAACAGACAAACTAGACACACAACATAGAATGCCCACCCAGCTCACGTCCTGACCAACACTAAAACAAGCAAAACACATAAGCACTATGGTCAGGACGTGACAGTACCTCTGATAAGATACGATGTCAATCAACCAGGGATTATTTCATGAACTGACATGGCACATTTATAAGAACATTCACAATGTTAACAAATATATTGGGGATTATTTAAAGATGAATGTCACTATATGTTTCAAATAGAAAATAAAAAGGGCATTCAACACAAAACACAACGTTACTTCTGGGCCAAGTGGCCGTATGTCTTTATTGATCAGCAACAAAAATATACATGTCATGGTCCTTTGAGATGTAAAAAATACTCCTCTATTCAAATATGTTTTATACGATAGATACACAAGAAGTAAAAGGTAAACAACCCCAGCCCCCCAAATATGTACAGTTGAAGTCAGAAGTTTACATACACCTTAGCCAAATACATTTAAACTCAGTTTTTCACAATTCCTGACATTTAATCCTAGTAAAACTGCCCTGTTTTAGGTCAGTTAGGATCACCACTTTATTTTAAGAATGTGAAATGTCAGAATAATAGTAGAGAGAATGATTTATTTCAGCTTTTATTTCTTTCATCACATTCCCAGTGGGTCAGAAGTTTACATTCTAATTGAGTGTATTTGGTAGCACTGACTTTAAATTGTTTAATTTAGGTCAAACGTTTCAGGTAGCCTTCCACAAGCTTCCCACAATGAGTTGGGTGAATTTTGACCTATTCTTCCTGACAGAGCTGGTGTAACTGAGTCAGGTTTGTAGTTCTCCTTGCTCGCACAAGCTTTTTCAGTTCTGCCCACTAATTTTCCATAGGATTGAGGTCAGGGCTTTGTGAAGGTCACTCTAATACCTTGACTTTGTTGTCCTTTTTGCCACAACTTTGGAAGTATGCTTGGGGTCATTGTCCATTTGGAAGACCCATTTGCGACTAAGCTTTAACTTCCTGGCTGATGTCTTGAGATGTTGCTTCAATATATCCACATAATTGTTCATACCCCATGATGCCATCTATTTTGTGAAGTGCACCTGTCCCTCCTGCAGCAAAGCACCCCCACAACATGATGCTGCCACCCCGTGCTTCACGGTTGGGATGGTGTTCTTCGGCTTGCAAGCCTCCCCCTTTTTCCTCCAAACATAACGATGGTCATTACGGCAAAACAGTTCTGTTTTTGTTCCATCAGACCAGACGACATTTCTACAAAAAGTACGATCTTTGTCCCCATGTGCAGTTGCAAACTGTAGTCTGGCTTTTTTATGGCGGTTTTGGAGCAGTGGCTTCTTCCTTGCTGAGCGGCCTTTCAGGTTATGTCGATATAGGACTCGTTTTACTGTGGCTATAGACTTTTGTACCTGTTTCCTCCAGCATCTTCACAAGGTCCTTTGCTGTTGTTCTGGGATTGACTTGCACTTTTCACACCAAAGTACGTTCCTCTCTAGGAGGTAGAATGTGTCTCCTTCCTGAGCGGTATGATGGCTGCATGGTCCTATGGTGTTTATACTTGCGTACTATTGTTTGTACAGATGAACGTGGTACCTTCAGGCATTTGTAAATTGCTCCCAAGGATGAACCAGACTTGTGGAGGTCTACAATTCTTTTCTGAGGTCTTGGCTGATTTCTTTAGATTTCCCATGATGTCAAGCAAAGTGGCACTGAGTTTGAAGGTAGGCCTTGAAATACATCAACAGGTACACCTCCAATTGACTCAAATGATGTCAATTAGCCTATCAGAAACTTCTAAAGCCATGACATCCTTTAATGGAATTTTCCAAGCTGTTTAAAGGCAGAGTCAACTTAGTGTATGTAAACTTCTGACCCACTGGAATTATGATACAGTGAATTATAAGTGAAATAATCTGTCTGTAAACAATTGTTGGAAAAATTACTTGTGTCATGCACAAAGTAGATGTCCTAACCGACTTGCCAAAACTATAGCTTGTGTTAAGTGTTATAAGTGTTACACTATAAGTGTTAAACAAATCGAAATATATTTTGATGACAGCTTTGCAAACTCTTTGCATTCTCTCAACCAGCTTCATGAGGTAGTCACCTGGAATGCATTTCAAATAACACGTGTGCCATGTTAAAAGGTCATTTGTGGAATTTCTTTCCTTCTTAATGCGTTTCAGCCAATCAGTTGTATTGTGACAAGGTATGGGTGGTATACAGAAGATAGCCCTATTTGGTAAAAGACCAAGTCCATGTTATGGCAAGAACACCTCAAATAAGCAAAGAGAAATGTCAGTCCATCATTACTGAAAGACATGAAGGTCAGTCAATCTGGAAAATGTCAAGAACTTTTAA
The DNA here is from genome assembly GCF_016432855.1 of Salvelinus namaycush. Lineage (NCBI taxonomy): Eukaryota > Metazoa > Chordata > Actinopteri > Salmoniformes > Salmonidae > Salvelinus > Salvelinus namaycush. The sequence goes on from NC_052310.1 coordinate 7,164,971, forward strand.
AGTTTCTTCAAGTGCAATCGCAAAACCACCAAGCACTATTATGAAACTAGCTATCTTGAGGACCGTCACAGGAAAGGAAGACCCAGAGTTACCTCTGATGCAAAGGATAAGTTCATTAGAGTTACCAGCCTCAGGTTGCAGCCCAAATAAATGCTTCACAGAGTTCAAGTCACAGACACATCTCAACATCAACTGTTCAGAGGAGACTGCATGAATCAGGCCTTCATGGTCGAATTGCTGCAAAGAAACCACTGCTAAAGGACACAAATAAGAAAGAAAGAGGCTTGATTGGGCAAAGAAACACGAGCAATGGACATTAGACTGGTGAAAATCAGTCCGTTGGTCTGATTAGTCCAAATTTGAGATTTTTGGTTCCAACCGCCGTGTCTTTGTGAGACGCAGAGTAGGCGAACGGATGATCTCTGCGTGTGTGGTTCCCTCCTTGAAGCATGGAGGAGGAGGTGTGATGCTGTGGGGGTGCTTTGCTGGTGACACTGTCAGTGATTTATTTAGAATTCAAGGCACACTTAACCAGCATGGTTACCACAGCATTCTCCAGCGATACGCCATCCCATCTGGTGTGGGACTGTCATCTGCACTTAGTGAGACTATAATTTGTTTTTCAACAGAACAATGATCCAACACACCTCTCGGCTGTGTAAGGGCTATTTGTCCAAAAAGGAGAGTGATGGAGTGCTGCATCAGATGACCTGGCCCCCACAATCCCCCGACCTCAACCCATTTGAGCTGGTTTGGGATGAGTTCGACCGAAGACTGAAGGAAAAGCAGCCAACAAGTGTTCAGCATATGTGGGAACTCCTTCAAGACTGTTGGAAAAGCATTCCAGGTGAAGTTGGTTGAGAGAATGCCAAGAGGGTGCAAAGCTCAAACGCAGAAGCATTAATAAATGGGTAAACAACAGTGGGAAAACTTGTATCTTGAAGTATAGTACACACTTCATAGCTTAGTGGAACCTAAAAGGTTCATACACTATATACCCATAGTAGTAGGCACTTTAATCTATGTCAGTCTCTCTCCATTTCTCTCTCTCTCTCTCAATCTCTGTCTGTCTCAGGGCCCTCTGCGATCCAGGTTTGCCCTGCACCTCACTCCAGGGCCTTCATGTTGATCACTTCCACCTCCACTAGATGCCTGGGGGGGCCTCTGAGCTGTATCAGCCGAGTGAGATTTCCCTGAGTGTCTGCCTAAATGTCTAGGAAACTGGCTGGCTCCAGGACACCTGGAAGGCCTGGTGCCCACGCCCAGGCCAGAGCTCCTGTGGGTGGGCTTTGTTGCCTCAGAGAGGTGGGTGTCTCTGGGTGGGTGTGGGTGAGGTTGGAGAAAGGCAGACTCGGAGTAGGAGCTGCAAATGCGAGGGAGGGAGGGATTGATGGAGGGAGGGCAGGAGAGAGGGGTAATGGGGTTAAAAGATTGAGGAGAGGAAGGGAGTTAGATGATCAATGTCAAGAATAAAACCATAAATATAAACGGTACAGCATATGTTCATTGCAGGAAATATGTTGGGAGCATATAGTCAGGGCAAGATACTGTATGTCTAGAGCTTAGATCTGGAGTGTACTGGTCAGGCAGGTCTTACGTGTGTTCCCGGGGGAGTAGCAGCCACTGTCTGATGTTGAGGGACTGTCGGACACTCCTGTGTCTGCTGCTATAGGGCTCAGCAGGTCCTCCTCTGAAACACCGTGAGAGACAACAGAGCTGTTTTAGATGTTTTCACACACACACCAGACAGGGTTAGGACATTGGCTTGCAGGTTGTGACTGTGGCTGTAACTGTGATCTGGAGGCAGGTCAGACAGGGATTGGGATGGACCCACACGTGCAGAGGAGGAGGGGAGGGAGTTGAGGGTGGGGGGGGTGGGGGGGGGGGGGGGGGGTGAGGCGTAGTTTTATCAGGGCTTTCTTCCTCTAGAGGCAGACGGGAAGGACCCAGGGATGATGCCAAGGCATGGCTGCGGGAAGACGTTCTGGGCTGGGGGTGTAGAACAGAAGGTCTGACTGAGGGTCCCACACCACCGCATGCTGCACGTACTACGACCCAGGACACACACACACTAATAGGTATTGTCGTGTTACCTATTTGAAATAGTACTACCTAAAGCCTCAATCTTCTGCTTTCCTTGTGTTCCAGTAGGAGAGTGAATATGAGACTATGAAGTCTGGCAATGCACGACTACAGTATTTACCTGTGTTGTCGGTCTCCAGGTGAAACAGGTCCAGATCACAGTGTTGGAACGTTCCCTCACCTTCCCTCTGCGGGTGGCGCAAGCTGTGTAACGGCTGTCGTCGGTGGAAGAAGGTAAGGACCAAGGTGCAGCGTGGTAAGTGTTCATGATATTTAATAATAATCAAAACTGAACACTGAATAACAAAACAACAAAGAAACAACCGAAAACAGGTCTGTCTGGTGCAGACACACAAAGACTGAAAATAACCACCCACAAAACCCAACAGAAAACAGGGTACCTAAATATGGTTCCCAATCAGGGACAACAATTGACAGGCCAAACACAGAAATAGAAAATCATAGAAAAACTAACATAGACAACCCACCCAACTCATGCCCTGACCATACTAAAACAAAAGACAAAACAAAGGACTAAGGTCAGAACGTGACAAGCTGTTTTTAGTCACCCCGTACAGACGGATCTCGCTTCTGTTCCCCTTCACTCCCACTCAGGGCTGTCAATTGTGTGTGTGTGTGTGTGTGTGTGTGTGTGTGTGTGTGTGTGTGTGTGTGTGTGTGTGTGTGTGTGTGTGTGTGTGTGTGTGTGTGTGTGTGTGTGTGTGTGTGTGTGTGTGTGTGTGTGTGTGTGTGTGTTTAGCATTCCAGACATCATAGCAATGGTGAGAGACATCTCCATAGCAATGATGTCACGCCCTGACCTTAGAGAGCCTTTTTATGTCTCTTTTTGGTTTGGTCAGGGTGTGATTTGGGGTGGGCATTCTATGTTTTGTTTTCTATGATTTTGTGTTTCTATGTTTTGGCCGGGTATTGTTCTCAATCAGGGACAGCTGTCTATCGTTGTCTCTGATTGGGAACCATACTTAGGTATCCCTTTTTCCCTCCTTTAGTGTGGGAAGTTGTCTTTGTTTGTGGCACTATAGCCCTTAAGCTTCACGGTCGTTTTTGTATTGTTTATTGTTTTGTTGGTGTCATTCCTAAATAAAAGTAATGTACGCTCACCACGCTGCACCAATTACACTCATTGGAGTCGATTACACACATTGGAGTCAATTACGCTCATTGGAGTCAATTACGCTCATTGGAGTCGATTACACACATTGGAGTCAATTACGCTCATTGGAGTCGATTACACACATTGGAGTCAATTACGCTCATTGGAGTCGATTACACTCATTGGAGTCGATTACACACATTGGAGTCAATTACACACATTGGAGTCAATTACGCTCATTGGAGTCAATTACGCTCATTGGAGTCAATTACGCTCATTGGAGTCAATTACGCTCATTGGAGTCGATTACACACATTGGAGTCAATTACACACATTGGATTCAATTACGCTCATTGGAGACGATTACACTCATTGGAGTCGATTACACACAATGGAGTCAATTACGCTCATTGGAGTCAATTACACACATTGGAGTCAATTACACTCATTGGAGTCGATTACACACATTGGAGTCAATTACGCTCATTGGAGTCGATTACACACATTGGAGTCAATTACACACATTGGAGTCAATTACTCTCATTGGCGTCAATTACACTCATTGGTGCCAAATACACTCATTGGAGTCAATTACACTCATTGGAGTCAATTACACTCATTGGAGTCGATTACACACATTGGAGTCAATTACACACATTGGAGTCAATTACGCTCATTGGCGTCAATTACACTCATTGGCACCAATTACACACATTGGAGTCAATTACACTCATTGGAGTCAGTTACACTCATTGGAGTCAATTACACTCATTGGCACCAATTACACTCATTGGAGTCAATTACAGACATTGGAGCCAATTACACTCATTGAGGCCAATTAAACTCATTGGAGCCAACTACACTCATTGGAGCCAATTAAACTAATTGAAGCCAATTACATTCATTGGATCCAATTAACTCATCGGAGCCAATTAAACTAATTGGAGCCAATTACAGTCACTGGAGTATTTGACATAGCCTTTGAAAAAGCACCTGTGTATGAATGCGGACAGTACCATTAGTACTTCCTAGAAATTAGACTTTAAGGATGCTTCTTTTAATGTTAGCTCACATAATATAATTTTAAACTTACAATTACACTTTAAGGATGTTTATTTTAAGGACCCTGAACTCTCGTGTATTTTCTGAGCTATGCAACGCTTTTACAACATACAGAAGTGTGCTGGTTATCAAGGGGCAAAGTATTGTCACATTTTTTTAAATTGAGAGACGAGCTTAAAGTTTTCTTTACTGACCATCATTTTCACTTGTCTGACCGCTTGCATGATGACAAGTTTCTCACACGACTGGCCAATCTGGGTGATGTTTTTTCTCACCTGAATGATCTGAATCTAGGATTACAGGGACTCTCCGCAACTATATCCAATGTGCGGAACAAAATTGAGGCTATGATTAAGAAGTTGGAGCTCTTCTCTGTCTGCATCAACAAGGACAACACACAGGTCAATCATTGTATGATTTTTTGTGTGCAAATGAACTCAAGCTTACAGACAATGTCAAATGTGATATAGCGAAGCACCTGAGTCAGTTGGGTGCGAAATTACGCAGGTACTTTCCTGAAACGGAAAACACAAACCACTGGATTCGTTATGCCTTTCATGCCCTGCCTCCAGTCCACTTACTGATATCTGAACAAGGAAGGCTCATCGAAATTGCAACAAGCGGTTCTGTGAAATTTTCATTTAATTTAACCAGAAGCCACTGCCAGATTACTGGATTGGGCTGCGCTCAGAGTTTCCTGCCTTGGCAAATCGCGCTGTTAAGACACTGATGCCCTTTGCAACCACGTACCTATGTGAGAGTGGATTCTCGGCCCTCACTAGCATGAAAACTAAATATGGGCACAGACTGTGTGTGGAAAATGATTTAAGACTGAGACTCTCTCCAATACAACCCAACATTGCAGAGTTATGTGCATCCTTTCAAGCACACCCTTCTCATTAACCTGTGGGGAGTTATTCACAATTTTATATGTAAGATGGTTAAATAAAGAGCAAAATTATTGATTATTATATTATTATTTGTGCCTTGGTACTATAAGAGCTCTTTGTCACTTCCCACGAACCGGGTTGTGACAAAAAACTCCCACTCATTCTTATGTTTAATAAATGTATTGTATAGTGTGTGTGTGGCAGGCTTACAATGATGGCAAAAAACAACATTGAGAGTGCGCTGACCCTGGTGCTGGAGGGGTAGGCAGCTGGAGGTTGAATGTTTGAAGAGGTACGGGACTATAAAAAGTTGGGGAACCACTGATCGAGTGTATTTTTAAATCATTGGCTGTGCAGCTTGTCACCTCTCAGGAGAGTGGTACTTAGCAGAGAGCTGGGCAAAGCGACGACCGTGTCCTTGAGAGTATTAAAATCCATAATCCAATGTGCCTTGTCATTGTCAAAGGACTGGCTGGCTCAGTGGACTGGTTGCCTACTTTTGCTTGACACAGCAAGTCCAACTCTCCAACCAACTCTGTCAGTTTTGGCACAGAGTTCGGGGCCATAGGAGTAGTCACATAATTGACCACAAGGTGGAACTACAGGAAGTGAATAGATGCATAGACATAGTTTTATGTTTTCAGATTGATTATGCAGTGTGTGCTTTATTCATAATCACAGCACAAATGAACCAAACAAGATCATCTGACCACTCATCGTGCTAAGACTCCGTTTTATTCTTTTGGATGAACTAATAACAATTATAGACATAGAGCACAATCACTTCCTATCACAAACTACTCAAACATAGCTTTAGAATAGATACGATTGCACTGGAGAGATACGCTCATTTTGTTGTTCATATGGCGTCACAGGATACATTGTTGATCTGTGTTGGATTATCTAGCCAGGGCCAGACCCACCATGTTCTGGGCTCTGCTGAAGATGGAATAGTACTGTCGGATGAAGATGTCACCCAGAATCCACAGGTCGGAGTTACTAGACTGGAGACCGGTGCGGCAGCCATAGTAGGTGGACTGTACGGGTGGCAGAGAGACAGAGAACTAGTCAAAACAATGTTACGGTCACTTCATGGCTACGTAAGATCTACACACACCACAGACACACACACACACACACACACACACACACACACACACACACACACACACACACACACACCTGGCGGACGTAGGTGGAGGCTGGGAGAGTGAAGGCCTGTCCGTGGATGTGGAAGACCATCGCTGGCATGTTGTTGACGTTGTTACAGTTCACCACATTCTGAAAAGAGAGAGAGACAAATAGAGGTATGAGAGGAGAGAGAGGTATGAGAGGAGAGAGAGGTATGAGAGGAGAGAGAGGTATGAGAGGAGAGAGGTATGAGAGGAGAGAGAGGTATGAGAGGAGAGAGAGGTATGAGAGGAGAGAGAGGTATGAGAGGAGAGAGATGTATGAGAGGAGAGAGGTATGAGAGGAGAGAGAGGTATGAGAGGAGAGAGAGGTATGAGAGGAGAGAGAGGTATGAGAGGAGAGAGAGGTATGAGAGGAGAGAGGTATGAGAGGAGAGAGAGGTATGAGAGGAGAGAGAGGTATGAGAGGAGAGAGAGACGATGAATTAAACAGCGTTTGCTTTGTGAGGTAGACTGTGTGAGTTATTTTCTGGTTCTTGTTGAGTTATGTCAGTAGTGGTGATGGGAACAAATCATTTACACAACATTATGCCTGGCTCTTTGTGACACATCACCAAAACAATATTATATGACTTACGTCTCCGTTGGCGGAGTGGGCTCCCACAGCACGAGCCATGCTGGAGATGTCGGCCTGAGGTCCCACAATATTAGAGGTGCCGGTGTCCACGATAGCCTGGCAGCCGCCGTTACAGGCCACAATCTGGCCGTTCACAGTCACACTGCAATGGACACACAGATATACACAGATCAGGAGGAGATGGCTGCTTGAGAACTGTACTGAACCACTTCATCAACCAGTATCATAGGATTATATAACCCATTAATAACCATTTATAACCCTATAAAACCTTCTGTAACTGCAACAGTACCTGTCGACGGTGATCTGCCAGTACATCTGAGAGGACAGGGGGATCCATGCGATCTGGCCTTGGTAGTGGTTGGGGTCAACGCCGCCGAAGGTCACCATGCTACCTACCGCAGAGTTACTGGAGATGGACGACAACAGAGAGAGAGAGGGAGAGAGGGGGGGAGAGAGGGAGAGAGGGGGGGAGAGGGGGGGGGAGAGGGAGAGAGAGAGGGAGAGAGGGGGAGAGAGGGAGAGAGGGGGGGAGAGAGGGGGGAGGGGGAGAGAGGGGGGGAGAGAGAGAGAGCGAGAGAGAGGGAGAGAGAGAGAGAGAGAGAGAGAGAGAGAGAGAGAGAGAGAGAGAGAGAGAGAGAGAGAGAGAGAGAGGAGAGGCAGAGAGAGGGAGAGAGAAGTTACGTCAGTTCATAGTTCCATGTCTGCCAAGCCATGATGGTATGTGGGAGCCATGTGGCTCTGGTCAAAAGTATAACAAACTATATAGGGAATAGGGTTCCATTTCAGACACAGCCCTGGTTGACCTCCACTCTGACCACTCACCGAGTCAGGTAGACAGAGAACATGTCCTGGTTGACGAGATGCTGGGTCATCATGTTGTCAAAGACTGGTGTGGCCTGAGAGGCTGCCAGGCCGGGATAAGCCAGACCCAGGATACCATCAGCCTTCATATGAGCCATGAAGGGAGCCTCCGATTGACTCAGCCCAAAGATCTGGTTCTTCACAGGGATCCCACCCACCTACAGAGGACCAGGAAGAGGAGGACGTGGAGGAGAAGAAGAGGAGAGAGGAAGAAGGAAGAAGAGGAGAATATTTGAGATAGTACTGAAACCTACACAATGTTTCCAGTCCTCATGTTGTTTCGTTGAATTCTGTTCCTTACCACAACGGTGTCGAAGCCCTCGAAGCCAGTCATACTGCCAGTGCCGTATTGGATGGACAGGCTCTTCCCAGCATTCTTGAAGGTAGAGGACAAACTGGGGTTGAACCTGTTGTGGTTGGCTGGAAGGAGGGAAGACACGATTAGCCTGGGTGTTTGTGTGTGTGTGTTTGTGCGTGTGTGTGTTTGTGCGTGTGTGTGTGTGTTTGTGCGTGTGTGTGTGTGTGTTTGTGCGTGTGTGTATTACAAACCGCAAGCTGCGCTGCTGCAGTAGACGGAGGGAATCCACAGGTTGGATGAGCCAGTGTCAAAGATGACAGTGAAGGACTGAGGAGGAGTTCCAATGGAGATCACTCCAAAATAAGCCAACTAGAGAAGATCAAATAATGAAATAATGATTTGTATTGATTAATACCTCCCCATACCCTATGATATTATAAGAATTAGCTACATGACACCAGAATACCTAAAGGGCATCAGTAATCGAATTGTTGATTTCAAACTAAAGTTCTCCTGGTGGATCAATAATTCATTTAGGAAGAAGAGGCCAAAAGAGGTGCTTCAGCCTTCTCTGCTGCCTCACACAGTGGAAAGTGGAAAGTGCTTTCCATTCTCATGCTTACATCAGCGTCGTTGGTCATCTGCTCGCTGGAGACATATAGGTTCTGGTCGTCAAACCTGGTGGGGTTGAAAGGGAACTTCCCTCTGTACTCATTCCACAGACCCTGCTCCTCCAGGCTCTCCCTGGCACTCTTCCCCTTGATCAGCGGCACCCTGTGGAGGAGGAGAAGTCCGGTTAGGCAAGCAGCTCAGTTACAGAAAGTTTCTGGTCAAAGGTCCAAGACCTTCTGGTCAAACCATTGCAATAAACGTTATGGCAGCATAGGCTAAACAACTGTGTGTGGCTATTCCAATCATTCACTCATTTTGGGCATTATACCTTTCACTGCCTTCTAATCTGTAGTGTAATGTAAATATAGCAGTATAGCAGGAGTATAGCAGGAGTATAGCAGGAAAATAGCAGGAGTATAGCCGGGGTATAGCAGGAGAATAGCATGAGTATAGTAGGAGTACAGCAGGAGCACCGCAGGAGTATAGCAGGAGTATAGCAGGAGTACAGCGGGAGTATGGCGGGAGTATGGCGGGAGTATAGCGGGAGTCTAGCGGGAGTATAGCGGGAGTATAGCGGGGGTATGGCGGGTGTATAACAGGAGAATAGCATGAGTACAGCCGGAGTATAGTAGGCGTACAATGGGAGTAAATTGGGAGTATAGCCAGAGTATAGCAGGAGTATAGCACGAGTATAGTATGAGTCTAACGGGGGTGTAGCCAGAGTATAGCAGGAGTATAGCCAGAGTATAGCGGGAGTATAACAGGGGTATAGCATGAGTATAGCGGGAGTATAGTAGGAGTACAGCAGGAGTATAGTAGGCGTATAACAGGGGTATAGCAGGAGTACAGCAGGAGCACAGCAGGAGTATAACAGGAGTATAACATGAGTATAACAGGAGTATAGTAGGATTAACTTACTGGATGATGCATTCGGAGAGTGCCACCACGGCACACAGAACGATAGCCCACTTCATGATGCGATGTCTGGTCTGCTCAGCTGTCACCTATAGAACTCGTTCACCTGTGCCAAGAAGCAATTCGTCAATCAACCCATCAAACGCAATGTATTGCAGTTCTTTTGCTCAGCGCAAACCAAGCAAGGTAGAGACCATTGAGAGGAACCAGACTCACCTGTAGATGCCTGTGGATGAGTGATCTGAGACGTGTGTGTGTTGTCTTATATACAGACGGTCCACAGTTCTAACTCTGCACTCCTTTATCGCTACGATAAGAGAGTTTGCACCTGCCATGATAAGTAATGGTGAAATAATGGATGACCTCGAGACAATGTCAATCTGACGATTACCTGGGAAATGTACAGTATGTTGGTTCCAACGGCTACATTACAGTAATGTGTGTATACTGTTGAAAAGTGCCAGTTCTAATCATATAATGGCTAACCTGCCAGACTTCTCTCTAGGAGATGAGATGACTTGTGTTGACTCAGTGATATAAAGTAAAGGTCCCCACTTGCAAATACCCTCCTATCAGTACACTTTTCCCTCACACGATTACTTAACTTTTGGATTAGGCAGCCTTATTAACCTGTTTGGGCTGCAGGGGCAGTATTGAGTAGCCGGATAAAAGGTGTCCATTTCAAACGGCCTCGTACTCAATTCTTGCTCGTACAATATGCATATTATTATTACTATTGGATAGAAAACACTCTCTAGTTTCTAAAACCGTTTGAATTATATCTGTGAGTAAAACAGAACTCATTTTGCAGCAAACTTCCTGACAGGAAGTGGAAAATCTGAAATCGATGCTCTGTTCTAGGGCCTGCCTATAAATGTGCTTGATATATATCAGTATACATGCACTTCATACGTCTTCCACTAGATGTCGACAGGCAGTGAGAGAAGACATTGAGTGTATAACTTGATCTGGGGTCGAATAAATGCTCTTTGTATGACGTGTCACCAGTTTCCTGTTTTCTGGAGAGCGCGTGAAGGGACCTGGTTTTGCCCTCTGTACAGCTGTCGTTATAGACGACTAATATCTCCGGCTTTGATTTTATTTGATACATGTGACAATATCATCGTAAAGTATGTTTTTTCAATATAGTTTTATTAGATTATTGAAATTTTTTCGGGACGTTAGGCGTGTTGCGTTGTCTACGTTTGTTCACGAAGGAGATTTTAGCGCCACTTTGCTAGCTTTCCGTGCTAATTGACTGGAGAAGAGGACATTCTAAATCCAAACAACGATTGTTCCCGACAAAGGACCCCTTGTACAACATTCTGATGAAAGATCATCAAAAGTAGGACCCATTTTATGATGTTATTTCATATATCTGTCGAACATGTTGTACTAGTAGTTTGCGGCCAGGTTTTGGGCACGCTCTCGCCATAACGTAAACTGCATATCGTAATAAAGTTATTTTTAGAATTCTAACACGGTGATTGCATTAAGAACTAGTGTATCTATCATTTCCTATACAACATGTATTTTTTTGTTATGTTTATGAATAGTTATTTGGTCAGAATATGTGAGTGTCAGAAAAATATCCGGACGTTGTGGGAAAAAGATGCTACGTTAGCACAATGTATAACCACTGATTTCAGCTCTAAATATGCACATTTTCGAACAAAACATAAGTGTATGTATAACCTGATGTTATAGGACTGTCATCTGATGAAGCTTATCAAAGTTAGTCAAAAATTATATATCTTTTGCTGGTTTGTTACGATCGCTAACTTTTGCTGTTGGGGAATGGCTTGTGTTTCTGGCTATTGTGGTAAGCTAATATAATGCTATATTGTGTTTTCGCTGTAAAACACTTAAGAAATCGGAAATATTGGCTGGAATCACAAGATGCCTGTCTTTCATTTGCTGTACACCATGTATTTTTCAGAAATGTTTTATGATGAGTATTTAGGTATTTGACGTTGGTGTCTGTAATTACTCTGGCTGCTTCGGTGCCATTTCTGACGGTAGCTGTGATGGTAGCTGCAATGTAAAACTGATTTATAGCTCAAATATGCACATTTTTCTAACAAAACATAGATTTTTTGAATAACATGTTATAAGACTGTCATCTGATGAAGTTGTTTCTTGGTTAGTTTGGTTGGTTCTTGGTTAGTTAGGTTGGTTTTGTGCATGCTACCTGTGCTGTGAAAAATGTCTGTCCTTTTTTGTATTTGGTGGTGAGCTAACATAAATATACGTGGTGTTTTCGCTGTAAAACATTTAAAAAATCGGACATGTTGGCTGGATTCACAAGATGTTTATCTTTCAAATGCTGTATTGGACTTGTTAATGTGTGAAAGTTAAATATTTCAAAAAAATATATTTTGAATTTCGCGCCCTGCACTTGAAGTGGCTGTTGTCATATTGTGCCCGGCTTCGGGCTTGCAGCCAGAAGAAGTTAACCTCTTGGAAATAGGGGGCGCCATTTCAAATCAAATCAAATCAAATTGTATTTGTCACATACACATGGTTAGCAGATGTTAATGCGAGTGTGGCGAAATGCTTGTGCTTCTAGTTCCGACAATGCAGTAATAACCAACAAGTAATCTAACCTAATAATTCCACAACTACTACCTTATACACACAAGTGTAAAGGGATTAAGAATATGTACATAAAGATATATGAATTAGTGATGGTACAGAACGGCATAGGCAAGATGCAGTAGATGGTATAGTGTACAGTCTATACATATGAGATGAGTAATGTAGGGTATGTAAACATATAAAAGTGGCATAGTTTAAAGTGGCTAGTGATACATGTATTACATAAAGATGGCAAGATGCAGTAGATAATATAGAGTACAGTATATACATATACATATGAGATGAGTAATGTAGGGTATGTAAACATTATATTAAGTGGCATTGTTTAAAGTTGCTAGTGATACATTTTTACATAATTTCCATCAATTCCCATTATTAAAGTGGCTGGAGTTGAGTCAGTATGTTGGCAGCGGCCACTAAATGTTAGTGGTGGCTGTTTAACAGTCTGATGGCCTTGAGATAGAAGCTGTTTTTCAGTCTCTCGGTCCCCGCATTGATGCACCTGTACTGACCTCGCCTTCTGGATGATAGCGGGGTGAACAGGCAGTGGCTCGGGTGGTTGTTGTCCTTGATGATCTTTATGGCCTTCCTGTGACATCGGGTGGTGTAGGTGTCCTGGAGGGCAGGTAGTTTGCCCCCGGTGATGCGTTGTGCAGACCTCACTACCCTCTGGAGAGCCTTACGGTTGTGGGCGGAGCAGTTGCCGTACCAGGCGGTGATACAGCCCGACAGGATGCTCTCGATTGTGCATCTGTAGAAGTTTGTGAGTGCTTTTGGTGACAAGCCGAATTTCTTCAGCCTCCTGAGGTTGAAGAGGCGCTGGTGCGCCTTCTTCACAACGCTGTCTGTGTGGGTGGACCAATTCAGTTTGTCCGTGATGTGTACACCGAGGAACTTAAAACTTTCCACTTTCTCCACTACTGTCCCGTCGATGTGGATAGGGGGGTGCTCCCTCTGCTGTTTCCTGAAGTCCACAATCATCTCCTTTGTTTTGTTGACGTTGAGTGTGAGGTTATTTTCCTGACACCACACTCCGAGGGCCCTCACCTCCTCCCTGTAGGCCGTCTCGTCGTTGTTGGTAATCAAGCCTACCACTGTAGTGTCATCCGCAAACTTGATGATTGAGTTGGAGGCGTGCATGGCCACGCAGTCGTGGGTGAACAGGGAGTACAGGAGAGGGCTCAGAACGCACCCTTGTGGGGCCCCAGTGTTGAGGATCAGAGGGGTGGAGATGTTGTTACCTACCCTCACCACCTGGGGGTGGCCCGTCAGGAAGTCCAGGACCCAGTTGCACAGGGCGGGGTCGAGACCCAGGGTCTCGAGCTTGATGACGAGTTTGGAGGGTACTATGGTGTTAAATGCTGAGCTGTAGTCAATTCCCAACTGTAGTTTTTTCCCATTTCCACTTTGGGAAAAAATAGTGCCCAAATTAAACGGCCTCGTACTCTGTTCTAGATCATATGATATGCATATTATTATTACTATTGGATAGAAAACACTCTGAAGTTTCTAAAACTGTTTGAATTATATCTGTGAGTAAAACAGAACTCATTTGGCAGGCAAACTTCCAAACAGGAAGTGAAAATTCTGAAATGGGTCTCTCTGAAGGGCTGCTCCTATTCAATTGCCTTGTATTTATGGTTATGTATGCACTTCATACGCCTTCCACTAGATGTCAACAGGCAGTAGAATGTTGAATGAGGTGTCTAGCCTGATGTGGGACCGAATGAGAGCTTTTGGAGTGACAGGTCAGCCATATTGGGAGTATTTTGCTGCGCACCTGGGAGCACCATATAATTTTCTGCAATGCGTTAGGTAGACACGAAGAAATGCTCCGTCTGGGACGTTATTGGATACATATGAGAAAAACATCCTAAAGATGGATTTTCAACTGAGTTTGACCAGTTTATTCGACTTTTATTATGACTTTTGGAATTTTTCGTTCCATGCGCCAAACATTCATGGACACGTGAGCACCATTATGCTAGCCAAAGTTGCTAATTCGACAGAAGAAATGGACATTCTAAAACAAAACAACGATTTATTGTGGACTCCTGGCACTGCATTCTGATGAAAGTTCATCAAAGGTAAGAGAATATTTATGATGTTATTTCGTATTATTGTTGAATATGTTTACTCCAACATGGCGGAGAATGGCTGAGCGCTGTCTCAGATTATTGTATGCTGTGCTTTTTACTAAAGTAATTTTTTTTAAATCTAACACAGCGGTTGCATTAACCTGTACTGCTCTGGCGTTCCGCCAGCGGAACTCCTCCCACATTCCACTGAAAAGGCAGAGCGCGAAATTCAAAATATATTTTTTAGAAATATTTAACTTTCACACATTAACAAGTCCAATACAGCAAATGAAAGGTACACATCTTGTGAATCCAGCCAACATGTCCGATTTTTAAAATGTTTTACAGCGAAAACAGCATGTATATTTATGTTAGCTCACCACCAAATACAAAAAAGGACAGACATTTTTCACAGCACAGGTAGCATGCACAAAGCCAACCTAACTAACCAAGAACCAACCAAACTAACCAACAAACAACTTCATCAGATGACAGTCTTATAACATGTTATTCAATAAATCTATGTTTTGTTCGAAAAATTTGCATATTTCAGGTATAAATCATAGTTTACATTGCAGCTACAATCAGAAATTGCACCGAAAGCAGACATAATAATTACAGACACCAACGCCAAATACCTAAATACTCATCATAAAACATTTCTGAAAAATACATGGTGTACAGCAAATGAAAGACAGGCATCTTGTGATTCCAGCCAATATTTCCGATTTATTAAGTGTTTTACAGCGAAAACACAATATAGCGTTATATTAGCTTACCACAATAGCCAGAAACACAAGCCATTTCCCAGCAGCAAAAGTTAGCGATCGTAACAAACCAGTAAAATATATATAATTTTTGACTAACCTTGGTAAGGTTCATCAGATGACAGTCCTATAACATCAGGTTATACATACACTTATGTTTTGTTCGAAAATGTGCATATTTAGAGCTGAAATCAGTGGTTATACATTGTGCTAACGTAGCTACTTTTTCCCACAACGTCCGGATTTTTTTCTGACACTTTTTCTGACACACATATTCTGACCAAATAGCTATTCATAAACATAACTAAAAAATACATGTTGTATAGGAAATGATAGATACACTAGTTCTTAATGCAATCGCCGTGTTAGAATTCTAAAAAATAACTTCATTACCACATAAGGCTTACGTTATGGCGACCGAGTGCCCAAAACCTGGGCGCAAAACTAATAGTACACAGTTCGACAGATATATGAAATAACATCCTAAAATGGGTCCTACTTTTGCTGATCTTCCATCAGAATGTTGTACAAGGTGTCCTTTGTCAAGAACAATCGTTGTTTGGATTTAGAACGTCCTTTTTCCCTCTTGAATTAGCAAGCGCACTAGCCAAGTGGCGCGAAGCTCTCCTTTCTGAACAAAGGCACACAATGCAACACGCCTAACGTCCCGAATAAATTTCAAAAATCTAATAAAACTATATTGAAAAAACATACTTTACGATGATATTGTCACATGTATCAAATAAAATCAAAGCCGGAGATAGTAGTCGCCTATAACGAAAGCTTTTCAGAAGGCAAATCCAGGTCCAACCTCGCGCCTTCCTGAAAACAGGAAATGGGTGACACGTCATTCCAAGAGGATTCATTCCACTTCAGACCAAGATAAACACTCAATTTCTTCTCTCACTGCGTCTTGACATCCAGGGGAAGGTGTATGACGTGCATGTATACTAATACGTATCATGCCCATTTATAGGCAGGACCTAGAAGAGAGCATCGATTTCAGATTTTCCACTTCCTGGTCAGGAAGTTTGTGCCAAATTAGTTCTGTTTTACTCACAGATATAATTCAAACGGTTTTAGAAACTAGAGTGTTTTCTATCCAATAGTAATAATAATATGCATATTGTATGAGCAAGAATTGAGTACGAGGCCGTTTAAATTGGGCACGTTTTTCCCCCAAAGTGAAAACAGCGCCCTCTGTCCTCAACAGGTTTTAAGAACCAGTGTATCTTTAATTATATATCCAACATGTATTTTTCAGCAAAGTTTATGAGTTTTTCTGTTAGATTACGTGACTCTCCAAAATTTCTCCGGACAATTTGTAGCATTTTTGCGCCATGTTCACAATGTAAAACCAGGATTTGTAGCTATATGCACATTGCATAAAATATGCACATTGCATATGCATAAAATATGCACATTTTCGAACAAAACATAAATGTATTGTATAACATGATGTTATAAGACTGTCATCTGATGAAGTTGTTCAAAGGTTAGTGATTATTTTTATCTCTATTTGTGGGTTTTGTGAAAGCTATCTTTGCGGTGAAAAAATGGCGTTGTGTTTTGGGCTATTGTGGTGAGCTAACATAAATATATGTTGTGTTTTCGATGTAAAACATTTAAAAAATCAGACATGTTGGCTGGATTCACAAGATGTTTATCTTTCATTTGCTGTATTGGACTTGTGATTTCATGAAATTATATTATATGATATTCCCTGTGGCGCTAGGCTAGGCTATGCTAGTCAGCGTTTCTGATGAGGAGGATACCGGATCTGGGAGGGTGGGTCGGTAGAGGTTTTAAGGCTACTGTACCTCTGATAAGATACGATGTCAATCAGCCAGGGATTATTTCATGAACTGACATGACACATTTATAAGAACATTCACAATGTTAACAAATATCTTGGGGATTATTTAAAGATGAATGTCACTATATGTTTCAAATAGAAAATAAAAAGGGCATTCAACACAAAACACGTTACTTCAGGGCCAAGTGGCCGTATGTCTTCATTGATCAGCAACAAAAATATACATGTCATGGTCTTTTGAGATTTAAAAAATACTCCTCTATTCAAATATGTTTTATACGATAGATACACAAGAAGTAAAAGGTAAACAACCCCAGCCCCCCAAATATGTACAGTTGAAGTCAGAAGTTTACATACACCTTAGCCAAATACATTTAACCTGTTTGGGCTGCAGGGGCAGTATTGAGTAGCCGGATAAAAGGTGCCCATTTCAAACGGCCTCGTACTCAATTCTTGCTCGTACAATATGCATATTATTATTACTATTGGATAGAAAACACTCTCTAGTTTCTAAAACCGTTTGAATTATATCTGTGAGTAAAACAGAACTCATTTTGCAGCAAACTTCCTGACAGGAAGTGGAAAATCTGAAATCGATGCTCTGTTCTAGGGCCTGCCTATAAATGTCCTTGATATATATCAGTATACATGCACTTCATACGTCTTCCACTAGATGTCGACAGGCAGTGAGAGAAGAAGTGGAGTGTATAACTTGATCTGGGGTCGAATAAATGCTCTTTGTATGACGTGTCACCAGTTTCCTGTTTTCTGGAGAGCGCGTGAAGGGACCTGGTTTTGCCTTCTGTACAGGTGTCGTTATAGACGACTAATATCTCCGGCTTTGATTTTATTTGATACATGTGACAATATCATCGTAAAGTATGTTTTTTCAATATAGTTTTATTAGATTATTGAAATTTTTTCGGGACGTTAGGCGTGTTGCTTTGTCTACGTTTGTTCACGAAGGAGATTTTAGCGCCACTTTGCTAGCTTTCCGTGCTAATTGGGCACGCTCTCGCCATAACGTAAACTGCATATCGTAATGAAGTTATTTTTAGAATTCTAACACGGCGATTGCATTAAGAACTAGTGTATCTATCATTTCCTATACAACATGTATTTTTTTGTTATGTTTATGAATAGTTATTTGGTCAGAATATGTGAGTGTCAGAAAAATATCCAGACGTTGTGGGAAAAAGATGCTACGTTAGCACAATGTATAACCACTGATTTCAGCTCTAAATATGCACATTTTCGAACAAAACATAAGTGTATGTATAACCTGATGTTATAGGACTGTCATCTGATGAAGCTTATCAAGGTTAATCAAAAATTATATATCTTTTGCTGGTTTGTTACGATCGCTAACTTTTGCTGCTGGGGAATGGCTTGTGTTTCTGGCTATTGTGGTAAGCTAATATAATGCTATATTGTGTTTTCGCTGTAAAACACTTAAGAAATCGGAAATATTGGCTGGAATCACAAGATGCCTGTCTTTCATTTGCTGTACACCATGTATTTTTCAGAAATGTTTTATGATGAGTATTTAGGTATTTGACGTTGGTGTCTGTAATTACTCTGGCTGCTTCGGTGCCATTTCTGACGGTAGCTGTGATGGTAGCTGCAATGTAAAACTGATTTATAGCTCAAATATGCACATTTTTCGAACAAAACATAGATTTTTTGAATAACATGTTATAAGACTGTCATCTGATGAAGTTGTTTCTTGGTTAGTTTGGTTGGTTCTTGGTTAGTTAGGTTGGTTTTGTGCATGCTACCTGTGCTGTGAAAAATGTCTGTCCTTTTTTGTATTTGGTGGTGAGCTAACATAAATATACGTGGTGTTTTCGCTGTAAAACATTTAAAAAATCGGACATGTTGGCTGGATTCACAAGATGTTTATCTTTCAAATGCTGTATTGGACTTGTTAATGTGTGAAAGTTAAATATTTCTAAAAAATATATTTTGAATTTCGCGCCCTGCACTTGAAGTGGCTGTTGTCATATTGTGCCCGGCTTCGGGCTTCCAGCCAGAAGAAGTTAAACTCAGTTTTTCACAATTCCTGACATTTAATCCGAGTAAAACTGCCCTGTTTTAGGTCAGTTAGGATCACCACTTTATTTTAAGAATGTGAAATGTCAGAATAATAGTAGAGAGAATTATTTATTTCAGCTTTTATTTCTTTCATCACATTCCCAGTGGGTCAGAAGTTTACATACTAATTGAGTGTATTTGGTAGCACTGACTTTAAATTGTTTAATTTAGGTCAAACATTTCAGGTAGCCTTCCACAAGCTTCCCACAATGAGTTGGGTGAATTTTGACCTATTCTTCCTGACAGAGCTGGTGTAACTGAGTCAGATTTGTAGTTCTCCTTGCTCGCACAAGCTTTTTCAGTTCTGCCCTCTAATTTTCCATAGGATTGAGGTCAGGGCTTTGTGAAGGCCACTCTAATACCTTGACTTTGTTGTCCTTTTTGCCACAACTTTGGAAGTATGCTTGGGGTCATTGTCCATTTGGAAGACCCATTTGCGACCAAGCTTTAACTTCCTGGCTGATGTCTTGAGATGTTGCTTCAATATATGCACATCATTTTTCATTCCCCATGATGACATCTATTTTGTGAAGTGCACCTGTCCCTCCTGCAGCAAAGCACCCCAACAACATGATGCTGCCACCCCGTGCTTCACGGTTGGGATGGTGTTCTTCGGCTTGCAAGCCTCAACCTTTTTCCTCCAAACATAACGATGGTCATTACGGCAAAACAGTTCTGTTTTTGTTCCATCAGACCAGACGACATTTATACAAAAAGTACGATCTTTGTCCCCATGTGCAGTTGCAAACTGTAGTCTGGCTTTTTTATGGCGGTTTTGGAGCAGTGGCTTCTTCCTTGCTGAGCGGCCTTTCAGGTTATGTCGATATAGGACTCGTTTTACTGTGGCTATAGATACTTTTGTACCTGTTTCCTCCAGCATCTTCACAAGGTCCTTTGCTGTTGTTCTAGGATTGACTTGCACTTTTCACACCAAAGTACGTTCCTCTCTAGGAGGTAGAATGTGTCTCCTTCCTGAGCGGTATGATGGCTGCATGGTCCTATGGTGTTTATACTTGCGTACTATTGTTTGTACAGATGAACGTGGTACCTTCAGGCATTTGTAAATTGCTCCCAAGGATGAACCAGACTTGTGGAGGTCTACAATTATTTTCTGAGGTCTTGGCTGATTTCTTTAGATTTCCCATGATGTCAAGCAAAGAGGCACTGAGTTTGAAGGTAGGCCTTGAAATACATCCACAGGTTTACCTCCAATTGACTCAAATTATGTCAATTAGCCTATCAGAAACTTCTAAAGCCATGACATCCTTTAATGGAATTTTCCAAGCTGTTTAAAGTCACAGTCAACTTAGTGTATGCAAACTTCTGACCCACTGGAATTATGATACAGTGAATTATAAGTGAAATAATCTGTCTGTAAACAATTGTTGGAAAAATTACTTGTGTCATGCACAAAGTAGATGTCCTAACCGACTTGCCAAAACTATAGTTTGTGTTACGTGTTATAAGTGTTACACTATAAGTGTTAAACAAATCGAAATATATTTTGATGACAGCTTTGCAAACTCTTGGCATTCTCTCAACCAGCTTCATGAGGTAATCACCTGGAATGCATTTCAAATAACACGTGTGCCATGTTAAAAGGTCATTTGTGGAATTTCTTTCCTTCTTAATGAGTTTCAGCCATTCAGTTGTATTGTGACAAGGTATGGGTGGTATACAGAAGATAGCCCTATTTGGTAAAAGACCAAGTCCATATTATGGCAAGAACACCTCAAATAAGCAAAGAGAAATGTCAGTCCATCATTACTGAAAGACATGAAGGTCAGTCAATCTGCAAAATGTCAAGAACTTTTAAAGTTTCTTCAAGCGCAATCGCAAAACCATCAAGCACTATGATGAAACTAGCTCTCTTGAGGACCGTCACAGGAAAGGAAGACCCAGAGTTACCTCTAATGCAAAGGATAAGTTCATTAGAGTTACCAGCCTCAGGTTGCAGCCCAAATAAATGCTTCACAGAGTTCAAGTCACAGACATATCTCAACATCAACTGTTCAGAGGAGACTGCATGAATCAGGCCTTCATGGTCGAATTGCTGCAAATAAACCACTGCTTAAGGACACAAATAAGAAAAAAGAGGCTTGATTGGGCCAAGAAACACGAGCAATGGACATTAGACTGGTGAAAATCAGTCCGTTGGTCTGATTAGTCCAAATTTGAGATTTTTGGTTCCAACCGCCGTGTCTTTGTGAGACGCAGAGTAGGCGAACGGATGATCTCTGCGTGTGTGGTTCCCTCCTTGAAGCATGGAGGAGGAGGTGTGATGCTGTGGGGGTGCTTTGCTGGTGACACTGTCAGTGATTTATTTAGAATTCAAGGCACACTTAACCAGCATTCTCCAGCGATACGCCATCCCATCTGGTGTGGGACTGTCATCTGCACTTAGTGGGACTATAATTTGTTTTTCAACAGAACAATGATCCAACACACCTCTCGGCTGTGTAAGGGCTATTTGACCAAAAAGGAGAGTGATGGAGTGCTGCATCAGATGACCTGGCCCCCACAATCACCCGACCTCAACCCATTTGAGATGGTTTGGGATGAGTTCGACCGCAGAGTGAAGGAAAAGCAGCCAACAAGTGCTCAGCATATGTGGGAACTCCTTCAAGACTGTTGGAAAAGCATTCCAGGTGAAGCTGGTTGAGAGAATGCCAAGAGGGTGCAAAGCTGTTATCAAGGCAAAGGGTGGCTACTATTTGTTTAACACTATTTTGGTTACTACATGATTCCATATGTGTAATTTCATAGTTTTGATGTCTTCACTATTATTCTACAATGTAGAAAATAGTAAAAATAAAGAAAAACCCTTGATTGAGTAGGTGTGTCCAGACTGGTACTGTACGTATGTAGAATTTCTAATGCAGAAGCACTAGTAAATAGGTAAAAAATCTCATCATACATATGTAGAATTTCAAACGCAGAAGCATTAATAAATGGGTAAACAACAGTGGGAAAACTTGTATCTTGAAGTATAGTACACACTTCATAGCTTAGTGGAACCTTAAAGGTTCATACACTATATACCCATAGTAGTAGGCACTTTAATCTATGTCAGTCTCTCTCCATTTCTCTCTCTCTCTCTCAATCTCTGTCTGTCTCAGGGCCCTCTGCGATCCAGGTTTGCCCTGCACCTCACTCCAGGGCCTTCATGTTGATCACTTCCACCTCCACTAGATGCCTGGGGGGGCTTCTGAGCTGTATCAGCCGAGTGAGAGCTTCCTGAGTGTCTGCCTAAATGTCTAGGAAACTGGCTGGCTCCAGGACACCTGGAAGGCCTGGTGCCCACGCCCAGGCCAGAGCTCCTGTGGGTGGGCTTTGTTGCCTCAGAGAGGTGGGTGTCTCTGGGTGGGTGTGGGTGAGGTTGGAGAAAGGCAGACTCGGAGTAGGAGCTGCAAATGCGAGGGAGGGAGGGAGGGATTGATGGAGGGAGGGAGGGCAGGAGAGAGGGGCAATGGGGTTAAAAGATTGAGGAGAGGAAGGGAGTTAGATGATCAATGTCAAGAATTAAACCATAAATATAAACGGTACAGCATATGTTCATTGCAGGAAATATGTTGGGAGCATATAGTCAGGGCCAGATACTGTATGTCTAGAGCTTAGGTCTGGAGTGTACTGGTCAGGCAGGTCTTACGTGTGTTCCCGAGGGAGTAGCAGCCACTGTCTGATGTTGAGGGACTGTCGGACACTCCTGTGTCTGCTGCTATAGGCCTCAGCAGGTCCTCCTCTGAAACACCATGAGAGACAACAGAGCTGTTTTAGATGTTTTCACACACACACCAGACAGGGTTAGGACATTGGCTTGCAGGTTGTGACTGTGGCTGTAGCTGGGGTCTGGATGCAGGTCAGACAGGGATTGGGATGGACCCACACGTACTGAGGAGGAGGGGAGGGAGTTGAGGGTGGGGGGGGGGGGGGGGGGGGGGGGGTGAGGCGTAGCTTCATTAGGGCTTTCTTCCTCGAGAGGCAGACGGGAAGGACCCAGGGATGATGCCAAGGCATGGCAGCGCGACGAAGTTCTGGGCTGGGGGTGTAGAACAGAAGGTCTGACTGAGGGTCCCACACCACCGCATGCTGCACGTACTACGACCCAGGACACACACACACTAATAGGTATTGTCGTGTTACCTATTTGAAATAGTACTACCTAAAGCCTCAATCTTCTGCTTTCCTTGTGTTCCAGTAGGAGAGTGAATATGAGACTATGAAGTCTGGCAATGCGAGACTACAGTATTTACCTGTGTTGTCGGTCTCCAGGTGAAACAGGTCCAGACCACAGTGTTGGAACGTTCCCTCACCTTCCCTCTGCGGGTGGCGCAAGCTGTTTTTTAGTCACCCCGTACAGACTGATCTCGCTTCTGCTCCCCTTCACTCGCACTCAGGGCTGTCAATTGTGTGTGTGTGTGTGTGTGTGTGTGTGTGTGTGTGTGTGTGTGTGTGTGTGTGTGTGTGTGTGTGTGTGTGTGTGTGTGTGTGTGGACGTTTTTAACTATTCTTGTGGGGACCAGAAGTCCCTACAAGAATAGTAAACGAACAAAAAGTTGACCAGCTGGGGACATTTTGTTAGTCCCCACAAGGGCAAATGCTATTTCTAGGGGGTTTAGGGTTAAGGTTAGAATTAGTGTTAGGGTTAGAATTAAGTTAAATATTAAGGTTAGGAGCTAGGGATAGGTTTAGGGTTAGGAAAAAGTTTAGGATTTTTGGGTTAGGGTTAGGTTTAGGGTTAGGGTTAAGGTTAGGTTAGAGTACGGGTTAGGATTAGGGTTAGGTTTAGGGTTAGGGGTTAGGGAAAATAGGATTTTGAATGGGACTGAATTGTATGTCCCCACAAGGTTAGCTGTACAAGACTGTGTGTGTGTGTGTGTGTGTGTGTGTGTGTGTGTGTGTGTGTGTGTGTGTGTGTGTGTGTGTGTGTGTGTGTGTGTGTGTGTGTGTGTGTGTGTGTGTGTGTGTGTGTGTTTTTAGCATTCCAGACATCATAGCAATGGTGAGAGAAATCTCCATAGCAATGATGTCACGCCCTGACCTTAGAGAGCCTTTTTATGTCTCTTTTTGGTTTGGTCAGGGTGTGATTTGGGGTGGGCATTCTATGTTTTGTTTTCTATGATTTTGTGTTTCTATGTTTTGGCCGGGTATAGTTCTCAATCAGGGACAGCTGTCTATCGTTGTCTCTGATTGGGAACCATACTTAGGTATCCCTTTTTCCCTCCTTTAGTGTGGGAAGTTGTCTTTGTTTGTGGCACTATAGCCCTTAAGCTTCACGGTCGTTTTTGTATTGTTTATTGTTTTGTTGGTGTCATTCCTAAATAAAAGTAATGTACGCTCACCACGCTGCACCAATTACACTCATTGGAGTCGATTACACACATTGGAGTCAATTACGCTCATTGGAGTCAATTACGCTCATTGGAGTCGATTACACACATTGGAGTCAATTACGCTCATTGGAGTCGATTACACACATTGGAGTCGATTACACACATTGGAGTCAATTACACACATTGGAGTCAATTACGCTCATTGGAGTCAATTACGCTCATTGGAGTCAATTACGCTCATTGGAGTCAATTACGCTCATTGGAGTCGATTACACACATTGGAGTCAATTACACACATTGGATTCAATTACGCTCATTGGAGACGATTACACTCATTGGAGTCGATTACACACAATGGAGTCAATTACGCTCATTGGAGTCGATTACACACATTGGAGTCAATTACGCTCATTGGAGTCAATTACGCTCATTGGAGTCGATTACACACATTGGAGTCAATTACGCTCATTGGAGTCGATTACACACATTGGAGTCGATTACACACATTGGAGTCAATTACACACATTGGAGTCAATTACGCTCATTGGAGTCAATTACGCTCATTGGAGTCAATTACGCTCATTGGAGTCAATTACGCTCATTGGAGTCGATTACACACATTGGAGTCAATTACACACATTGGATTCAATTACGCTCATTGGAGACGATTACACTCATTGGAGTCGATTACACACAATGGAGTCAATTACGCTCATTGGAGTCGATTACACACATTGGAGTCAATTACACTCATTGGAGTCGATTACACACATTGGAGTCAATTACGCTCATTGGAGTCGATTACACACATTGGAGTCAATTACACACATTGGAGTCAATTACGCTCATTGGCGTCAATTACACTCATTGGTGCCAAATACACTCATTGGAGTCAATTACACTCATTGGAGTCAATTACACTCATTGGAGTCGATTACACACATTGGAGTCAATTACACACATTGGAGTCAATTACGCTCATTGGCGTCAATTACACTCATTGGTGCCAAATACACTCATTGGAGTCAATTACGCTCATTTGTGTCAATTACACTCATTGGCACCAATTACACACATTGGAGTCAATTACACTCATTGGAGTCAGTTACACTCATTGGAGTCAATTACACTCATTGGCACCAATTACACTCATTGGAGTCAATTACAGACATTGGAGCCAATTACACTCATTGAGGCCAATTAAACTCATTGGAGCCAACTACACTCATTGGAGCCAATTAAACTAATTGAAGCCAATTACATTCATTGGATCCAATTAACTCATCGGAGCCAATTAAACTAATTGGAGCCAATTACAGTCACTGGAGTATTTGACATAGCCTTTGAAAAAGCACCTGTGTATGAACGCGGACAGTACCATTAGTACTTCCTAGAAATTAGACTTTAAGGATGCTTCTTTTAATGTTAGCTCACATAATATAATTTTAAACTTACAATTACACTTTAAGGATGTTTATTTTAAGGACCCTGAACTCTCGTGTATTTTCTGAGCTATGCAACGCTTTTACAACATACAGAAGTGTGCTGGTTATCAAGGGGCAAAGTATTGTCAAAAATGTTTTTAATAAAGAGACGAGCTTAAAGTTTTCTTTACTGACCATCATTTTCACTTGTCTGACCGCTTGCATGATGACAAGTTTCTCACACGACTGGCCAATCTGGGTGATGTTTTTTCTCACCTGAATGATCTGAATCTAGGATTACAGGGACTCTCCGCAACTATATCCAATGTGCGGAACAAAATTGAGGCTATGATTAAGAAGTTGGAGCTCTTCTCTGTCTGCATCAACAAGGACAACACACAGGTCCATCATTGTATGATTTTTTGTGTGCAAATGAACTCAAGCTTACAGACAATGTCAAATGTGATATAGCGAAGCACCTGAGTCAGTTGGGTGAGCAATTACGCAGGTACTTTCCTGAAACAGATAACACAAACCCCTGGATTCGTTATGCCTTTCATGCCCTGCCTCCAGTCCACTTACTGATATCTGAACAAGGAAGGCTCATCGAAATTGCAACAAGCGGTTCTGTGAAATTTTTATTTAATTTAACCAGAAGCCACTGCCAGATTACTGGATTGGGCTGCGCTCAGAGTTTCCTGCCTTGGCAAATCGCGCTGTTAAGACACTGATGCCCTTTGCAACCACGTACCTATGTGAGAGTGGATTCTCGGCCCTCACTAGCATGAAAACTAAATACGGGCACAGAATGTGTGTTGAAAATGATTTAAGACTGAGACTCTCTCCAATACAACCCAACATTGCAGAGTTATGTGCATCCTTTCAAGCACACCCTTCTCATTAACCTGTGGTGAGTTATTCACAATATTATATGTAAGATGGTTAAATAAAGAGCAAAATTATTGATTATTATATTATTATTTGTGCCTTGGTCCTATAAGAGCTCTTTGTCACTTCCCACGAACCGGGTTGTGACAAAAAACTCACACTCATTCTTATGTTTAATAAATGTATTGTATAGTGTGTGTGTGGCAGGCTTACAATGATGGCAAAAAACAACATTGAGAGTGCGCTGACCCTGGTGCTGGAGGGGGTAGGCAGCTGGAGGTTGAATGTTTGAAGAGGTACGGGACTATAAAAAGTTGGGGAACCACTGATCGAGTGTATTTTTAAATCATTGGCTGTGCAGCTTGTCACCTCTCAGGAGAGTGGTACTTAGCAGAGAGCTGGGCAAAGCGACGACCGTGTCCTTGAGAGTATTAACATCCATAATCCAATGTGCCTTGTCATTGTCAAAGGACTGGCTGGCTCAGTGGACTGGTTGCCTACTTTTGCTTGACACAGCAAGTCCAACTCTCCAACCAACTCTGCCAGTTTTGGCACAGAGTTCAGGGCCAAAGGAGTAGTCACATATTTGACCACAAGGTGGCACTACAGGAAAGGAAGTGAATAGATGCATAGACATAGTTTTATGTTTTCAGATTGATTATGCAGTGTGTGCTTTATTCATAATCACAGCACGAATGAACCAAACAAGACCATCTGACCACTCATCGTGCTAAGACTCCGTTTTATTCTTTTGGATGAACTAATAACAATTATAGACATAGAGCACAATCACTTCCTATCACAAACTACTCAAACATAGCTTTAGAATAGATACGATTGCACTGGAGAGATACGCTCATTTTGTTGTTCATATGGCGTCACGGGATACATTGTTGATCTGTGTTGGATTATCTAGCCAGGGCCAGACCCACCATGTTCTGGGCTCTGCTGAAGATGGAATAGTACTGTCGGATGAAGATGTCACCCAGAATCCACAGGTCGGAGTTACTAGACTGGAGACCGGTGCGGCAGCCATAGTAGGTGGACTGTACGGGTGGCAGAGAGACAGAGAACTAGTCAAAACAATGTTACGGTCACTTCATGGCTACGTAAGATCTACACACACCACAGACACACACACACACACACACACACACACACACACACACACACACACACACACCTGGCGGACGTAGGTGGAGGCTGGGAGAGTGAAGGCCTGTCCGTGGATGTGGAAGACCATCGCTGGCATGTTGTTGACGTTGTTACAGTTCACCACATTCTGAAAAGAGAGAGAGACAAATAGAGGTATGAGAGGAGAGAGAGGTATGAGAGGAGAGAGAGGTATGAGAGGAGAGAGAGGTATGAGAGGAGAGAGAGGTATGAGAGGAGAGAGAGGTATGAGAGGAGAGAGGTATGAGAGGAGAGAGAGTTATGAGAGGAGAGAGAGGTATGAGAGGAGAGAGAGGTATGAGAGGAGAGAGAGGTATGAGAGGAGAGAGAGGTATGAGAGGAGAGAGAGGTATGAGAGGAGAGAGAGGTATGAGAGGAGAGAGGTATGAGAGGAGAGAGAGGTATGAGAGGAGAGAGAGGTATGAGAGGAGAGAGAGACGATGAATTAAACAGCGTTTGCTTTGTGAGGTAGACTGTGTGAGTTATTTTCTGGTTCTTGTTGAGTTATGTCAGTAGTGGTGATGGGAACAAATCATTTACACAACATTATGCCTGGCTCTTTGTGACACATCACCAAAACAATATTATATGACTTACGTCTCCGTTGGCGGAGTGGGCTCCCACAGCACGAGCCATGCTGGAGATGTCGGCCTGAGGTCCCACAATATTAGAGGTGCCGGTGTCCACGATAGCCTGGCAGCCGCCGTTACAGGCCACAATCTGGCCGTTCACAGTCACACTGCAATGGACACACAGATATACACAGATCAGGAGGAGATGGCTGCTTGAGAACTGTACTGAACCACTTCATCAACCAGTATCATAGGATTATATAACCCATTAATAACCATTTATAACCCTATAAAACCTTCTGTAACTGCAACAGTACCTGTCGACGGTGATCTGCCAGTACATCTGAGAGGACAGGGGGATCCATGCGATCTGGCCTTGGTAGTGGTTGGGGTCAACGCCTCCGAAGGTCACCATGCTACCTACCGCAGAGTTACTGGAGATGGACGACAACAGAGAGAGAGAGGGAGAGAGGGGGGGAGAGAGGGAGAGAGGGGGGGAGGGGGAGAGAGGGGGGGAGAGAGAGAGAGCGAGAGAGAGGGAGAGAGAGAGAGAGAGAGAGAGAGAGAGAGAGGGGGGAGAAAGAGAGAGAGAGGCAGAGAGAGGGAGAGAGAAGTTGCGTCAGTTCATAGTTCCATGTCTGCCAAGCCATGATGGTATGTGGGAGCCATGTGGCTCTGGTCAAAAGTATAACAAACTATATAGGGAATAGGGTTCCATTTCAGACACAGCCCTGGTTGACCTCCACTCTGACCACTCACCGAGTCAGGTAGACAGAGAACATGTCTTGGTTGACGAGATGCTGGGTCATCATGTTGTCAAAGACTGGTGTGGCCTGAGAGGCTGCCAGGCGGGGGTAAGCCAGACCCAGGATACCATCAGCCTTCATATGAGCCATGAAGGGAGCCTCCGATTGACTCAGCCCAAAGATCTGGTTCTTCACAGGGATCCCACCCACCTACAGAGGACCAGGAAGAGGAGGACGTGGAGGAGAAGAAGAGGAGAGAGGAAGAAGGAAGAAGAGGAGAATATTTGAGATAGTACTGAAACCTACACAATGTTTCCCGTCCTCATGTTGTTTCGTTGAATTCTGTTCCTTACCACAACGGTGTCGAAGCCCTCGAAGCCAGTCATACTGCCAGTGCCGTATTGGATGGACAGGCTCTTCCCAGCATTCTTGAAGGTAGAGGACAAACTGGGGTTGAACCTGTTGTGGTTGGCTGGAAGGAGGGAAGACACGATTAGCCTGGGTGTTTGTGTGTGTGTGTTTGTGCGTGTGTGTGTTTGTGCGTGTGTGTGTGTGTTTGTGCGTGTGTGTGTGTGTTTGTGCGTGTGTGTGTTTGTGCGTGTGTGTGTTACAAACCGCAAGCTGCGCTGCTGCAGTAGACGGAGGGAATCCACAGGTTGGATGAGCCAGTGTCAAAGATGACAGTGAAGGACTGAGGAGGAGTTCCAATGGAGATCACTCCAAAATAAGCCAACTAGAGAAGATCAAATAATGAAATAATGATTTGTATTAATAAATACCTCCCCCTACCCTATGATATTATAAGAATTAGCTGCATGACACCAGAATACCTAAAGGTCATCAGTAATCGAATTGTTGATTTCAAACTAAAGTTCTCCTGGTGGATCAATAATTAATTTAGGAAGAAGAGGCCAAAAGAGGTGCTTCAGCCTTCTCTGCTGCCTCACACAGTGGAAAGTGGAAAGTGCTTTCCATTCTCATGCTTACATCAGCGTCGTTGGTCATCTGCTCGCTGGAGACATATAGGTTCTGGTCGTCAAACCTGGTGGGGTTGAAAGGGAACTTCCCTCTGTACTCATTCCACAGACCCTGCTCCTCCAGGCTCTCCCTGGCACTCTTCCCCTTGATCAGCGGCACCCTGTGGAGGAGGAGAAGTCCGGTTAGGCAAGCAGCTCAGTTACAGAAAGTTTCTGGTCAAAGGTCCAAGACCTTCTGGTCAAACCATTGCAATAAACGTTATGGCAGCATAGGCTAAACAACTGTGTGTGACTATTCAAGTCATTCACTCATTTTGGGCATTATACCTTTCACTGCCTTCTGATCTGTAGTGTAATGTAAATATAGGAGTATAGCAGGAGCATAGCAGGAGTATAGCCGGGGTATAGCAGGAGAATAGCATGAGTATAGTAGGAGCACAGCAGGAGCACCGCAGGAGTATAGCAGAATTATAGCAGGAGCACAGCAGGAGTATGGCGGGAGTATAGAGGGAGTATAGCAGGAGTATATCGGGAGTGTGGCGTGTGTATAATAGGAGAATAGCAGGAGTGCAGCAGGGGTATAGTAGACGTACAGCGGGAGTATAGTAGGAGTATAGCCGGAGTATAGCAGGAGTATAGTAGGGGTATAACAGGAGAATAGTGGGAGTATAACAGGAGAATAGCGTGAGTATAGCAGGCGTATAGTAGGAGTACAGCAGTAGTATAGCGCGAGTATAACAAGAGAATAGCAGGAGTATAGCAGCAGTATAACAGGGGTATAGCAGGAGTATACCGGGAGTATAGTGGGAGTGCAGCGGGAGTATAGTAGGCATATAACAGGAGTATAGCAGGAGTATAACAGGAGTACAGCAGGAGTATAGTAGGAGTATAACAGGGGTATATCAGGAGTACAGCAGGAGTATACCAGGAGTATAACAGGAGTACAGCAGGAGTATAGTAGGAGTATAGCAGGGGTATAGCAGGAGTACAGCAGGAGTATAGCAGGAGTATAACAGGAGTACAGCAGGAGTATAGTAGGAGTATAACAGGGGTATAGCAGGAGTATAGTAGGAGTATAGCAGGGGTATATCAGGAGTACAGCAGGAGTATAACAGGGGTATAGCAGGAGTATAGTAGGAGTATAGCAGGGGTATAGCAGGAGTACAGCAGGAGTATACCAGGAGTATAACAGGGGTATAGCAGGAGTACAGCAGGAGTATAGTAGGCGTATAACAGGGGTATAGCAGGAGTACAGCAGGAGTATACCAGGAGTATAGCAGGAGTATAACAGGAGTACAGCAGGAGTATAGTAGGAGTATAACAGGGGTATAGCAGGAGTATAGTAGGCGTATAACAGGGGTATAGCAGGAGTACAGCAGGAGTATAGTAGGCGTATAACAGGAGTATAGCAGGATTAACGTACTGGATGATGCATTCGGAGAGTGCCACCACGGCACACAGAACGATAGCCCACTTCATGATGCGATGTCTGGTCTGCTCAGCTGTCACCTATAGAACTCGTTCACCTGTGCCAAGAAGCAATTCGTCAATCAACCCATCAAACGCAATGTATTGCAGTTCTTTTGCTCAGCGCAAACCAAGCAAGGTAGAGACCATTGAGAGGAACCAGACTCACCTGTAGATGCCTGTGGATGAGTGATCTGAGACCTGTGTGTGTTGTCTTATATACAGACGGTCCACAGTTCTAACTCTGCACTCCTTTATCGCTACGATAAGAGAGTTTGCACCTGCCATGATAAGTAATGGTGAAATAATGGATGACCTCGAGACAATGTCAATCTGACGATTACCTCGGAAATGTACAGTATGTTGGTTCCAACGGCTACATTACAGTAATGTGTGTATACTGTTGAAAAGTGCCAGTTCTAATCATATAATGGCTAACCTGCCAGACTCCTCTCTAGGAGATGAGATGACTTGTGTTGACTCAGTGATATAAAGTAAAGGTCCCCACTTGCAAATACCCTCCTATCAGTACACTTTTCCCTCACATGATTAACTTTTGGATTAGGCAGCCTTTGTCACGTTCTGACCTTTATTTCCTTTATTTTTGTCTTTATTTAGTATGGTCAGGGCGTGAGTTGGGGTGGGCAGTCTATGTGTGTTTTTCTATGTTGGGGTTTTGAGTTCGGCCTGGTATGGTTCTCAATCAGAGGCAGCTGTCAATCGTTGTCCCTGATTGAGAATCATACTTAGGTAGCCTGGGTTTCACTTTTGGTTTGTGGGTGTTTGTTTCCGTGTGAGTGTTTGTTGCCACACGGTACTGTTTCGGTTTCGTTCATTTCACGTTTATTGTTTTGTATTTTGTAGTGTTCAGTTTATGTCTTTAAATAAACATTATGGACACTTACCACGCTGCATATTGGTCCTCCGATCCTCCTTGTTACTCTTCAAGTAGCATTACAATCCATAGAACCAAAAACAAAATGACACAGTAAGTCATCTGAAACAACAAAAACTCCTAGTCATGTGACCAGCACCTTACCCAGGGTAGAAGCCAATGAGCAATAGAAGCATACCCACGAACATTCACCCTCTACAAGGAATCTAATCAAATTCATTCTGTATAAAAAAGACAGTGTAAAACATTCTGAAAAATAATCAAACAGGTGATGACAAGTTCATAGCAGTACAGTAGGAAGCCAGTACGTAGCCATGCAAATCACTCAACTGTTTGACCTGAAAGTGATTTGTGTCCTAAAATACAGTAGCAGCTCAGTTCATCCTCATAGGAGGAAGAGGAAAGCCGTTACAGCCTTATTAAGGAGGATACCGGATCTGGGAGGGTGGGTCGGTAGAGGTTTTAAGGCTACTGTACCTCTGATAAGATACGATGTCAATCAGCCAGGGATTATTTCATGAACTGACATGACACATTTATAAGAACATTCACAATGTTAACAAATATGTCAGGGATTATTTAAAGATGAATGTCACTATATGTTTCAAATAGAAAATAAAAAGGGCATTCAACACAAAACACAACGTTACTTCAGGGCCAAGTGGCCGTATGTCTTCATTGATCAGCAACAAAAATATACATGTCATGGTCCTTTGAGATTTAAAAAATACTCCTCTATTCAAATATGTTTTATACGATAGATACACAAGAAGTAAAAGGTCAACAACCCCAGTCCCCCAAATATGTACAGTTGAAGTCAGAAGTTTACATACACCTTAGCCAAATACATTTAAACTCAGTTTTTCACAATTCCTGACATTTAATCCTAGTAAAACTGCCCTGTTTTAGGTCAGTTAGGATCACCACTTTATTTTAAGAATGTGAAATGTCAGAATAATAGTAGAGAGAATGATTTATTTCAGCTTTTATTTCTTTCATCACATTCCCAGTGGGTCAGAAGTTTACATACTAATTGAGTGTATTTGGTAGCACTGACTTTAAATTGTTTAACTTAGGTCAAACATTTCAGGTAGCCTTCCACAAGCTTCCCACAATAAGTTTGGTGAATGTTGGCCTATTCCTCCTGACAGAGCTGGTGTAACTGAGTCAGGTTTGTAGTTCTCCTTGCTCGCACAAGCTTTTTCAGTTCTGCCCACTAATATTCCATAGGATTGAGGTCAGGACTTTGTGAAGGCCACTCTAATACCTTGACTTTGTTGTCCTTTTTGCCACAACTTTGGAAGTATGCTTGGGGTCATTGTCCATTTGGAAGACCCATTTGCGACCAAGCTTTAACTTCCTGACTGATGTCTTGAGATGTTGTTTCAATATATCCACATAATTTTTCATTCCATTTTGTGAAGTGCACCTGTCCCTCCTGCAGCAAAGTACCCCCACAACATGATGCTGCCACCCCGTGCTTCACGGTTGGGATGGTGTTCTTCGGCTTGCAAGCCTCCCCCTTTTTCACACGATTAAAATAAACATCCTTAAAGTATTATTGTAACTTTAAAATGATA